>NC_052151.1:222317432-222439593 GCF_902713615.1 Scyliorhinus canicula
TCACCCCACACCCTCCACCACCAATCACCCCACCCCCTCCACCACCATCACCCCCACCCCTCCACCACCATCACCCCCACCCCTCCACCACCATCACCCCCACACCCCTCCACCACCATCACCCCCACCCCTCCACCACCATCACCCCACACCCCTCCACCACCATCACCCCCACACCCCCTCCACCACATCAACCCCCACACCCCGCTCCACCACCATCCCCCCCACACCCCCTCCACCACCATCAACCCCCACACCCCCTCCACCACCATCAACCCACAACCCCTCCACCACCATCACCCCCCACACCCCCTCCACCATCACCCCCACCCCCCTCCCCACCATCACCCCACACCCCCTCCACCACCATCACCCCCACACCCCCTCCACCACCATCACCCCCCCACCACCCCTCCACCATCACCCCACACCCCCTCCACCACCATCACCCCCACACCCCCTCCACCACCATCACACCCACACCCCCCTCCACCACCATCACCCCCCACACGACCCTCCACTCACCATCACCCCACACCCCCCCTCCACCACCATCAACCCCCACACCCCCTCCACCACCATCACCCCCCAGCACCCCTCCACCACATCACCCCACACCCCCTCCACCACCATCACCCCACACCCCCCTCCACCACGATCAGACCCCCACCCCCCTCCTCCACCATCACCCCCACACCCCCTCCACCACCATCACCCCCACACCCCTCCACCACCACCACTCTAGAACCCCCCTCCACCATCACCCCCACACCCTGTAGCCATCTAAGATGGACACTGGGCTACAAAATGGAGAACCACAAAGACTGCAGGGAAAATCAGTCAGAGTAAGGACAAGCAGCTTGCAGAAGACTGTTTTGCATTCTGCACGTACAGAAACCAGTTTCAAGCCAGGTGCAGAGTTTCAGCCAAAGGTGCAAATGGGAAACAGATCTGCATTGTAATGAGGTGATCCAGATCCAGACCCCGGACAATAGAAACATTTTAAGTATCGATGGATACTTTTCCATAGAACCCAGACCGGATGGCGCCAATGCAACCAACACAAAGAGCCGTAGGGACCGCCCCACCCATCGAGGAACGACCCCAGGATTGGGGAGTTCAACAGATATCGATTGGGAAAGACCCAATCGATGAGGGAGCCGCCCCAAGGGGGCCTGAACCTCCTGGGACCTATAAGAATAGATCCCGCACAAGGTTCGGTCTGTTTGCTCCAACTGTTTGCTTCCAGACTCCGGCCCAGACCTGTTGCAGCGCATCCTGACTCCAGTTTCATCACCGGCCGTTGAGCATCAGCCATCGAACTGTAAGTGCCAAAACAACGATCGCTACGTGATCCAGACCTTGCTAGCCCTTGACAACTTTAACAGTCAGAAGTTACAGACCAAGAACGGGACGAAGGCCTTGCTCCCTGACCTTGCCTGTTCCTGTCTAGATAAGTATTTAGTTGTTTAGTCTTAGAAGTAAGTTAGTCTCTTTAGCGTATGCATGTGTATTTATTATATTTGTTATAATAAACACCAATCGTTTGGACTTACTAATCGGTGTATGGATTTATTGCTTTGAACCTGACCTTGATATACTTGTGACGGTGTCTCAACACGACACCTGGCGACTCCGAGCATAACTACACATACAGAGCCATAGCAGTGAAGCACACGGCCTTTAAACGGAGGTGTGTTAATCACACTCCAGTAAAACGAGCAAAACCCCTCCACCACCATCACCCCCACACCCCCTCCACATTCAGAAATGTAGACAGCATGTTAGGTTGGCATGAGTACAGCACACAGGACGCTAGGGGCTCGGGCTCAAATCTGTATATAATATCCATGTATTTATATATATGACACCATTGCACAACAGAACACCTCACAATGTTCAACCTGCCTCGGTGCTCTGTCAGAGGGTGTGTAGTGATTAGCTGGGCTGTGCTGGCTGCAGAGGAGAAGTGGTCTTGGCATGGAGAATATGGGCAGACATTGGGGTCGGCATTTGCAGCGACCCAGTTCAGCCACCTAGCGCTATACTGGACGGCCCCTCCTGGGAGTTCCAGGTTTCTGATCCACATCTTCAGGTTGCCATAGCACCGCTGCGACATGATCATGATCCACATCAGTATCTGTCCTCCGGATAAGCCTCATCAGCCACGGGCGTAGCAGATGACCCCTTTCGCCCAGGTGCCAACGCCCAAGATGGAGATGAGCCTCAAAAGGTCACTAACAATCGAAGGTGTTGTGCACACTGCCCGGGTATCGGGCACAGACGGACATGATGTGAGGCTCATCGTCACTCACCAACTGCACATTCATCAAGTGGAACCCCTTTCTGTTCCTGAAGACCACTCGTCACAGGCCGGTCTCGTCAGGGGACATACATCCCATCGACCACTGCCTGGACCCGGGGCATCTTGGCCATGGCGGGTGAACCCTGCTGCCCGGGCATCTTGGTGGGAGTGGTCCACATTGAATTTGATGTATTGTACCAGCTGGGAATAGAGGGCCTCCATTACGGCACAGAGGGGTGCACTGAAGTCTGAGAGATTCAGGACAGGTCCCCACTTGTGGGAAACATTCGGGATTGCCTGAAAATTAAACAGGAACCTCGGCAGAATATTCATTTTTACCACTTGCACTCTTTCCGCCAAAGTCAATTGCAATTATCTCACCTCTTACGATCCCTGGCCGCCTCTATCATCTCGTTAAGTTCCACTTATGAAGCCCCGTCCACTCCCTCGCTACCTGAATCCCCAAATACCTGAACCTATTCCTCGCCAGCTGAAATGGCAACCCCCTAAATTAGCCCACTGTCCCAGCTCATTCAGTGGGAAAACCTGGCTTTTCCCCACATTCAGCTTATACCGGACTCCCCAAATCTCCCCAGTCGGCCCATGATGCTTCCCATACATTTCTCATACTCACCACCCTGACTTGGAAATATGTCGCCGTTCCTTCACTGTCGCTGGGGGAAACATCCTGGAACTCCCTCTGTGACAGCATGGTGGGTGTACCTACAGAAGGCAGCTCACCTCCAACTTCCCAAGGGCAATTAGGGATGGACAATCAATGACACCCACATCCCATAAAAAATTATTTTTTAAAAATCCCTTGCCTGAAATTTTAAATTAATTTTCCAATAAGGACAATAATTAAAGTTAGCTGTGGGAGGAGATTAGGGGTGGGGTTAGGGTTAGGGTTGGGGGGGGGGGGGGGGGGGCTGGAATACCTTCTGAATCTTCAAACTGTTCCTACTTAATTTTTAAGCACTCACAGAATCTCAGAATTGTTACTGTGCACTAGGAGGTCATTTGGTCCATTATGTCTGCACCAACTCTCCAAACGTGCATTGTTAGTAAGGGCCATTCCCTACCTGTTCCCCGTACCCTTGCACATTGTTTCTATTCAAATAATCATTTAATAACCCTCTTGTATGCTGCATTCCAGACCGAAACCACTCACTGTGTGGAAAAGATTTTTCTCCATCACATTTGCGTCTTTTGCAAATCACTTTGAATCTGTGCTCTCTCGTTCCTTTTATGAGAGAGAACAGTTTTTCCCCATCTCCTCTGCCCAGCCTCCTCATGATTTTGAACATCTCAATCAAATAGCCTCGTAACTTCCAGTGAGGACACTCCCAACCTCTTCAATTTAACCCTATAACTGAAGCTTCCCATCTCTGTAACCTGTTCTGCATTCGCTCCAATGTGTTCACACCCTCGCTATAGTGCGGCATCCAGAACTGTACACAATACTCCAGCTTGGATGGGGCCGGGGACGCAGACTAGGGACACAGCATAACATAGAAAAGCAATCAGGTCAGAGGGAATACAGCGGGAGTAAGTTTGACAGGAGTAAGACTAGGCTGGATGGTCACTATTTAATGCCAGGAGTATTAAAGATAAAACAGATGAATTAAGAGTGATGATTGATGCGTGTGTGTCGTATTGTGCGAAGCAAATAATGGCATGATGGGATAACTAGTCAAGTTTTCTTGGTACAATTAAATTTAAACTGACTTCGCATAACCTAAGGCACAAATACAAGCAGGCCAAGGTCAACCTGACCCGAGAACTGGCTGACTCTAAACTCGGATAAAGCTCGTCCGTCATAAGACCAGAGCAGTCTAAATACATACGATAAGCTAAAAAATTGTCTCTGTCGGTACATAAACAAATTTGCTCCATCTCTTAAAACATGTTCCAAAAGACAAGATAATGATGTGAGACCCCGAGTCCTCTAAAGGTCAGCAAGTGACGCCATTGTAATGATTATTACTTATGTTTTACTTTTGATCAAATTCCTCACCAAGCTGTATTCATGTTATCTTGATCCTATAATGTATAAAAACCGTCTTATTCTTTTGTAATATTGCAGACTTGGGACGGACCCAGCAGTTTGTATTTGACTGCCTTCCGACTTCAAATCTCAGCCATACTGCTAGCAGTTGTAATTCGTAAAATAAAGTTCAGTTTTGCTTACCTAATGAATGCTGTTTGAATTTCTATCACAGTACAGAAGCGGGGAAAATATTGACTACGACACGTGTAATTATGATATAATAGCTATTACAGACACGTTTTTTAAAAAGTATTTATTACAAACTAACATCAAAGCAAGTTACAGCCAATAAATACCCCGGGAAACATACTTCCCAACAATCAACTATACAGGTGTCCAGCATTTTCCCCCTTTTCCCCCTCCCCCTTTCCCCCATGACGAACTGGGAAACTGCCTAGATAACTTTAAAGATAGAGTTGCTTACCGGAAGGAGTTTTGAATCTGTTGTTTGGAACTGGATCAGATCTTCAAAATATAAGGTATAAGTCAGGTGAGCTTCACAATACACTTTGGAGTTTCTAAGCCCTGGCCCATAACACCACTCAGAACTGTAAGGGAGGTTGCAAGCCTCTTTGTCCGAGCAGACGAGAAGAGTCCGGTCTTCAATGCAGGAGGACTTTCTATATGAGTTTCGTCCCTGCATTTCACAAGCTCTGTTAGGGTCTCTTCAGAGCTAACCAGGTATAAGCTTCCTTGACAGTGCCTAATAACTCCTTTTGTTCAGGGTCACAGGCATTGCATCAGCCATTTTAAAAGGATCCTTGTCCAGTTTTTAAAATTAGCAATGCGGAAATCTATATATATTTCAAAGACATATACTGTAAGAGTTTTTAGTCCATTTCCAATCTGCACTAATAAATCCATTTGGGGAATTCAGGAAGAATGTCTTCACCCAGAGAATAGGGAGAATGTGGAACTATCTTCAAATAGGAGTGTTGAGGTAAATGGTGTTGATGTGTTTCAGGGGGATGTTGGATAAATACACGATAGTGTAGTGAACAGAAGGATGTGTTCATGGGGGGGGGGGGGGGGGTCAGATGCAGAGGGGATGGGAGGAAGCTTATGTAGAGCAGAAACAGAAGGGAGTAGATGGGCCGAATTGTCTGTTTCTGAGCTGTAAACAATATTTTGACATGAGACCTTTTGGGAGATTCGGAGAGTGTGAAAGGTGCTGGACATGAAAATCAAGTTCTCTCAGATACCTCGAAAATGGGATCAGTTTGGGCCGTGCCTTCAGCTGCCTGGGCTCTGGAATTCCCTTCCTAAACCTCTCTCTCCTGCTTTAAGATGCTGCCTAAAACCTGTTTCTAATCAATTGCTGCAATCCCTCCTCAATGGGGGGGACCTTTTCCTGTTTGATCATCTCTTTGTGACCCCACCTTGGGCTGTCCCCACCCTAATGGCACCATCTTTGTTTCTGTATCTCCCCTTCCTGTATCTGCCCCGGGTGTTTAAGCTTTAATACCCTGAATGCCAAAAATCTCTCAACATTTCCAATTCTCAACTGTTTCATTGATCTCCAAATTCAGCTGCTGCTGTGTTTGGGATGTGGAGGGAGGGAGAGAATTCTGGATTCCCACTCCCCTCTGTGTGACATGCTGATGAATGGACATGGATTGAACTTTATCATCCTACCCCCTTTGTCCTGGATTCGGGTCTCCCCAACCCTCCCCCCCCCCCCCACATCACCAGACACAATAGTGGGCGGGATTCTCCGTTAGCTAACTCCAAAATCACACTATTGGACGGAGAATTAGGCTCTGACAACAAAATCGCAGCAGGCGCCAATTTGATGCCAATTTTCTGTCACCTCAGCGTCGTCAATGCGGTCCAGGACGCACACACCGTAAACACCCTTTGCAAGTCATTAGCGGGTCCTACCCAGTATTCTCCGGGGCCTCCGTGTTTCTCCACCTCCCCTGGGGGAGTTCCCGATGTCGCGGTTCACTTGTGATTTAAAAAATCATGAAACTGGCGCCGTGGCTGATGAAGGAGAGAGTGGAGCAAGGAGACGGAGAGGAGCGACTGCAGGCTGCCGAGCCAGACACCTGCCATGCCTGGGGGGGTGGGGGGGGGGGGGAGAGGTCGTGACGGGGCAACAGGCTGAGTGCCTGGGGTGAGGGCCCCCCGGGACTGGGGAGGTGTCCAGGGACGGACCGCCATTACTGTGGACATCTTGCTGCGCACCGACCTTGGCCTCTGGTCCTGCAGAGTGACACCGGCAACATGGATCCCCCATCCCTGCCATATCATCCCCCCCGGCCACCACTCGCTGGCGACCCACCCAGGGCACCTACGGGGGCCACGCTGCAAACACCTAGCGTGGGCTGTGCCAGTCGACGGTACCTCTGTATCAGGCACAGATTCCAGGCTAGAGGCCCCCACGTTGCCGGCCACCAACAGGACCAGGGCTGTGGGGTTGGGAGGGTGCGGGGGGAGGGAGGGGGGAAGAGAGACATTGCGGGGTTAGAGCCCGCAGTGTCAACCAGGGACACCATTTACCCCGGTGAACCTGGTTGGACACGGGAATACACACAAGTAACATGTTGACCTTTCACCCTCTGCAGACAATGGATATGAGAATTCAACCAGCAATGGTGGCCTTCCTGCTGGTCGCTGCAGCCCTCGGGGACGCCCTGCAGCTGTACGAGCGGGAGCTGCTCGCGGAGGTGGATGAAGTTGCAGCATCAGAGTGGGCAGCAGCGGAGCGGGCAGCAGCAGAGTGGGCAGCAGACAGAGCGGGCAAAGCACGCAGAGCGGGCAGCAGCAGAGCGGGCAGCAGCAGAGGGGGCAGCAGCAGAACGAGCAGCAACGGAGCGGGCAGCAGCAGAGCGGGCCGCAGCAGCAGAGTCGGCAGCAGCAGACGCAGGGCAGCAGCAGAGCGGGCAGCAGCAAAGGGGGCAGCAGCAGAACGAGCAGCAGTGGAGCGGGCAGCAGCAGAGCGGGCAGCAGCAGCAGAGCGGGCAGCAGCAGAGTCGGCAGCAGCAGAGCGGGCAGCAGAGCGGGCAGCAGCCGCGGGTAGCAGCAGAGTGGGCAGCAGCGGAGCGGGCAGCAGCAGAGTCGGCAGCAGAGGGCAGCAGCAGAGTGGACAGCAGCGAGTGGGGGCAAGCAGCAGAGTGGGCAGCAGCGGAGTGGGCAGCAGCAGATGTGGGCAAGCAGCAGAGTGGGCAGCAGTGGAGCGGCATCAGCAGAGTGGGCAGCAGTGGAGCGGGCAGCAGCAGAGCGGTCAGCAGCAGACGTGGGCAGCAGCAGAGCGGGCAGCAGCAGAGTGGGCAGCAGAAGAGCAGCAGCAACAGAGTGGGCAGCAGTGGAGCGGGCAGCAGCAGAGCGGGCAGCAGCAGAGCGGGCAGCAGCGGAGCGGGCAGCAGCAGAGCGGGCAGCAGTAGTGGAGCGGGAAGCAGCAGCGGGAGCGGGCAGCAGCAGCAGAGCGGGCAGCAGCAGAGTGGGCAGTAGCCGGAGCGGGCAGCAGCAGCGGAGCGGGCAGCAGCAGAGCGGGCAGCAGCAGCAGAGCGAGCAGCAGCGGAGCGGACAGCAGCAGAGTGGGCAGCAGCAGCAGAGCGAGCAGCAGCGGAGCGGGCAGCAGCGTGGGCAGCAGCAGAGCGGGCAGCAGCAGAGCGGGCAGCCGCGGAGCGGGCAGCAGCAGAGTGGGCAGCAGCAGAGTGGGCAGCAGCAGAGCGGGCAGCAGCGGAGCGGCAGCAGCAGCGGAGGCGGGAAGGGCAGCAGCAGAAGCGAGCAGCAGCAGAGTGGGCAGCAGCAGAGCGAGCAGCAGCAGAATGGGCAGCAGCAGAAGGTGGGCAGCAGCAGAGTGAGGCAGCAGAAGCAGAGTTGGTCAGCAGCAGAGCGGGACAGCAGCAGAGTGGGCAGCAGCAGAGTGGCAGCAGCAGAGCGGGCAGCAGCAAAGTAGGCAGCAGCGGAGCGGGCAGCAGCAGAGCAAGCAGCAGCAGACGTGGGCAGCAGCAGAGTGGGCAGCAGCGGAGCGAGCAGCAGACGGACGGGCAGCAGCGGAGCGGGCAGCAGCAGAGCGGGCAGCAGCAGAGCGGGCAGCAACAGAGCGGGCAGCAGAGCGGGCAGCAGAGCAGGCAGCAGAGTGGGCAGCAGCAGAGTGGGCAGCAGCAGAGCGGGGCAGCAGCAGAGTGGGTAGCAGCAGAGCGGGCAGCAGCAGAGTTGGCAGCAGCAGAGCGGGCAGCAACAGGTGGCATGCCGCCCAGGTTGGAGAGCCAGCAGCCCAGCAGACCCAAGGAGGAGGAGGTGCCACACGGATCACAGTACCGCCACATGCCGCTATTCGAGGACCTGCCGGGACCGGGGCATGCCGGTCAAAGTCTCTGGTTCAGGAGGGAGTCAGTGTGACAAAGCTGCCAAGATCATGGCACACCTGGCACCATGGGAGTATGGGGGAGGACACCTGCTCCCGGTGTCCGTCAAGGTAGCCCTGAATCTTTACGAGATGTGGTCCTTCCAGCCGTGGGGACCTGTCTGGAATCTCACAGACCTCGGTGCACAGGTGCGTCCGCGCAGTCACAGAGGCCATATTTTCCCAGGAGGCTCTCTACATCCATTTCAATGTGGACTGAGTCCACCAGAATGCCCGGCCAGTGGGGTTCGCTGGCATCAATGGGATGCCTCGGGTCCAGCGGGTGATCGACAGGGGCATGTTCCTCTACGAGCACCTGCGGATGACAGGCCGCTCTGAACAAACCGAATGGGGTAGCACTCAATGAACGTGCAGCTGAGATGTGACCATCAGCTATGCATCATACCCGTCTGTCCCCAGTACCCGGGCATTGTGCACAATACCTTCACCCTGGCACACTCGGTGATTCCTGACAACGATACCCATGCAGCAACCAAGGGCGTGATCGAGCAGTGCTTCCGCCTACTGAAGATGCAGTTCAGGTGCCTGGACCGCTCTGGAGGGGCTTTCCAGTATGATGCTGAGAGGGTCATCGGCATCAGGACGAACTCCAGGCCTCGACCGACGAGGAGGATGTTGGGGAGGGCAGGAAATGGGGCCCCAAGCAAGCAGGAGAGGCCGCATGACGTGTGCACCAGAGCCAATGCACACAGGATGCTCTGATCACCTCCAGGTTCGCCGACTGGGGTGAATGGAGGGCGGCAACTGGGGCATGGACACTGCATCCCACTCCCACCCCCGCCTGTAACTCCCTCTGTGATACAACCTGCTGCACTACGGGGTGAGATCCCTGGGTTGGCAGTGACAGCGGGTTGGTCCATGGGATAGAGGATGATGACAGCCTGTTCTGCGATGGGCTCCATACTCTGCATCGTATGACAATGAACTCCTGCCCACAGTAGCAACTTCCACCTGGGTGATCCCTGCAATTGAGCTGGCCAGTCCATCAGATGGTCCCGTCGAATCCTGGGGTAGCGGTGGTGGGGAAAGTTGGGGGTAGTAGGGTGGAGAGCCTGGGCCACCACAGGTCCGGCCAATTCCTCCCCCCCCCCCGCTGGAGACAGCTGTGATGGAAATCACTGTCATCCTCCGACCCGGGTCTCTGAGTCTGGGGTCTCGGGCTAGTGCCCGAGCTGCTCTCAGTGTCACTGCTCGGCTCACGGGGGCCTGGCTTTGGCACAGGTTGGGAGCGGAGGGGGGATGCCAGATGGACCAGCTCAGCAGGTCCTGCAAGACACCAAGAAAAGACGCATGATTAGACCGCGGCCAGGGAGGGCGGGTGGGTGGGGGGTGGGAGTAAGGGTAGCATGGGGTTGAGGGTGGCATGGGGTTGAGGGTGGCATGGGGTTGAGGGTGGCATGGGGTTGAGGGCGGCATGGGGTTGAGAGTGGTGGTGGTGGGGTTTGGCGCACGTGTCAGGGGAAACCACAACTAAGTGGGTCTCACTTCCTCGCCCGTGGCCTAGCTCCATGTCGGCAACCTCCAATTCCTCCAGGCCACCAACCGCGTCCAGGGCCATGTGGTCCCTCACGGTGCGGGGACGCAGGTCCGGCGGTCCTCCTCCTCTCTTATTCCACTCCTGGCAGTTGGGTGTGGCCTTCTCCTGGTGGGGTGGGGTGGGGGGAACTGAAAACAAGTGTCAGACAGTCCTGCGGGTGCTGCCCAGGGTGTGGGTTGCTGCTGGCCTCAGCATCCAGGGCACACAGCCATGCCGGTTGTTATGGGTATCAGCATGTGGGGCAGGGTGGGTATCGCCTGCCCTCCCGGTAGGGGAGGGAAGGTAGGATTACGGATGTGTGTGATGGGGGTTACTGCCAGGGGCACAGTGCTGCCTACTCACCCTGGCCCGTCCTGAGGAGGTTGTGCAGTTTTATCTGGCGCTGCTTGGCCCATCCGGACCGTGCTGCCCGTGTGCGCGGCCAGGTGCTCATGGCCTCTGCCCCCTGCACCCAGGCACAGCGATCAGTGGCAGCTGACACCCTCCTCCCGGGCCGGGGTACAAGGACATCCACCTCTCCACCACAACTTCCATTCTCGGCATCGGTAAACCTCGGGACTGCTCTCATCGGGCTGTTTAGCACACTGGACTAAATCGCTGTCTTGGAAGCAGACCAAGGCAGGCCAGCAGCACGGTTCAATTCCCGTAACAGCCTTCCCGAACAGGCGCCGGAATGTGTCGACTAGGGGCTTTTCACAGTAACTTCATTGAAGCCTATCGTGACAATCAGCGATTTTCATTTCATTTCGCTGCCATCTTGTTGGTCGGGATGGTCTGTGTGTGGGGAATAAAATGTGTATGTATGGCTGCAGCTTGTCAGCTTTGAGTGAGATCGTGAAACCAGTCAATATGTCAACCGTTTCACATTCGAATCGATTGTGTTCCACATGGCGCCGGTGCTAGCCCCTTCGCAGTAGTAGAATCAGTCCAGGTGCGGTGCCAGTTTTTTGTCGTAAAAGAGCACAAATTCTTTTGTTTTTTTTTTACAAATAGAGTGCCCAATTATTATTTTTTCCAATTACGGGGCAACTAGCGTCACACATCCACCTAACCCGCACATCTTTGGGTTGTGGGTGTGAAGCCCATGCAGACACAGGGAGGAATGTGCCAACCTCCTTACAGACTGTGCCCCGCGGCTGGGATCGAACCTGGGTCCTCAGCACTGTAGCATCAGTGCTAACCACTGCACCAACGTGCCAACCAGGTCAACGAATTCTGTGTTGGCATCAACACTTAGTCTCAGAAACAGAGAAGTCTGCCCATGAAATCCAAGGAAGTCTCTGACAATATAATAATATAAATATAATATATAATAATATCAGTGTATTCATACAGACTGGGTAATTCCTCCCCTCATCGGTGCACTAAGGCTGAAAGGTATGAGACAGCGACCCTCCTCTATTGCAGCTGCCCCGAGCTTACTGTGTCCCTCAGCACGTAGACCCGGGCTTTGAAATGTACCAGTCTGCAAAACTCAGTCAGAGACAACTCTTTTCACTGGAAGATCGACAAGTTTCGGGCAGACCAAAGAACATCTTTCACTGAGTTGACCATCTTCCAGCAGCAGATGATGTTTACATAGACATAGAACATTACAGCGCAGTACATGCTACAGTAAGGGTGATGTTGCGCCGTCCTGTGAAACCCCTCTAAAGTCCCTCCACACTATTCCCTTATCGTCCATATGCCTATCCAATTACCATTTAAATGCGTTTAGTGTTGGTTGGCAAGTCCACTACTGTTGCAGGCAGGGCAATCCACGCCCTTACTACTCTCTGAGTAAAGAACCTACCTCTATATATCTATATATCTATCTCCCTCAATTAAAGCTGTGTTCCCTCGTGCTGGACATCACCATCCGAGAAAAAAGGCTCTCAATGTCCACCCTATCTAATCCTCTGATCCTTTGCTCGGTGTGCGTCCTGGGGAACAGACCATAGAGCACAGAGTCCGCATCATGGAGCAGCTCGGGGTGAACATCGACAAAAAATCACCTCATCACCTCTCTCTCCATGCCTTTTTTTTTTGCAAAGGCACATTCGACTGGAGGTGGACAACAGTCTGTCCTCCACCACAGACTCCCCCAGGACAGCGTGTGGATGGGGTTAAGACTCCGGGGAACGTGTCTCAAACACTGACTTAAAAAAAACATCTTTTGTTTGCAATTGCACCAATTTGGAAAGTATTATATGTCCTTTGCGTCGATACGTCAAACTCAAACCTTTTGCTCACCCCAGCCAATTAAAATGCATATAAAATAGCAAGGTAGGTGTCCATCAGTTAAAAACTGATTGATTTGTGCTGACTGGTGGCAGGTTGCAGGAAGGCTCCTCAGGGGTTAGTTACACGGTTGACGGGAAGGTTGGGGGGAGGGGTTTAACCTGCCGCCGTCCCGCTCTCCAAAATTTACAGGTGGCACCCCTCCAATCCGAGCCGCTCCCTCAGATTCAAAATCCAACCACCGCCGGGCGCGCGCGGCCGGACTGATGCCCTCGTCACCATCTCCCTCCCCCCAGCCCCCAAGCCCCGTGGCGCCCCGCGCAGGCGCACCGCCTCCAATCCCAGCCCTCAGTTTGGAAACCCCACCGCCGCCGCGCGCGGCTGTGACTGCAGCTCCCGTCAGCCCCCGCGCAGGCTCACCCCTCCAATCCCAGCCGCTGCCTCAGATTCAAAAACCCAACCGCCGCCGCGCGCGGGCCTCCCTCTGCGCATGCGCACCGCCCCTGCTGCCTTCTGGGTAATGTAGCTCGGAGCCATTTGAAAGTTGGGATCTGGGTTGGTGGCCAATGTTGGTCAGTGAAGCCATTGGGAGATGCAGCAACGGCGGCTGCTGCCAGGTAGGATGTCAGCTAGCAGAGTTTAGCATGGAGCTGGAGTTGATAAAGGCTTGTACAATGAGAGGCCAGTCAGGTGATTGGGAGAATAATCCAGTTTGAAGATAATGATGATGTGGAGATGGCGGCGTTGGGACTGGGCTGGGGCAGAGTGAGAAATCTTCACCAAATACAACAGGTGCCATAATATACAGGCCAGTATATCATGGTGCAGACACACAGACTGACTGACACACAGTCAGACCAATCCACACACACCGCAGCCAATCACCAGTTAGAGCAACACTCACTATAAAGACAGAGGGCATCAGTTTTCCCGCTCATTCGGGATGCAGCCTCTCAGAAGGACAGAGCTGACAGCTTACAGCACCGATCCTCACCATGTGCTGAGTGCATAGACTGGTCAGGATAGGCATAGGCCTTTAGTTTAATCTAACATCGGGTTAACCCACAGTCAAAGTATGTTCTAGCTTAATAAAATAGTGGTGGCCTGTATGTGTTACACGGATCCAGAGTACCAACACATCATGGGACCAGTGCTCAGATCAGCTCAGCCTACCAACTCTCTCCGCTCCAGCCAGCCTCACAGTGATGTCCGAGCCATTCAACCCACGGTCACCGAGCCCGATTCGGACCTGCTGCCTGATATTGACACCGAGGACCTGAAGCCACTTTTTCAAGTTGGTATCATTACAAAAAACGGGTTGTCCCCGGATGAAAGAATCCAGCATCTACACCCGGTATACAGCATTGATTTGGAAGATGAGTGATGTGCCACCCTTACGGTCACTAGCTTTCGGAGCGCAGCTCCTGCCTCACCTGATGAAGGAGCTGCGCTCCAAAAGCTAGTGATTGGAAACAAACCTGTTGGAATTTAACCTGGTGTTGTAAGACTTCTTGTTAATAATGGCGGCCAAGTTACACGCAGCGGTCACCATCTTTGTGAGGGGCAAAGAACAAAATGAATATCAAAACACGGACTGCCTACGCATAAGCATCACGCCACCCGGATCCACACACTGAGCATGCGACCCCACCGGGCCACTCAGATTCCCGCTCTGCACATGTGACACTTCCTGCTCAAAGCGGCAGTTTATAACGTGAAGCGTAAGGGATGTGGAGGGTTAATTGTGACAGAATTAAGTGGGAGGGGCATTGGGAGAGGGAAGGGGGAGGGGGAATGCAGAGGGAGAATGGGGAGGGATGAGGAGGGAGAATGGGGAGATGAGGGGGGAAATGGGAGGAGGGAATGGGCAGGGTAATTGGGAGGAGGTGAGTGGGAATGGTAATGGCGGAGAACAGGGAGGGATGAGAGTGAGGGGTAATAGGGAAGGGTTAAGGGGATGGGAGGGAGACCTGGGAGGGGTTAATAAGAGAAATTGGAAACAGAGAGGTGTTTGAAGAAGTGATAGTGAAATAAAGTGACAGAGAGATAATCAAGAGGGATAGAGGAGGAGAAATGAGGAACACAGGAGAATAAATAGGCCAGTGAAGTTTAATAGGGGATGATTAGAGAAGAAAATATATAGGAGAGATTTAATAAACCTGCTATTAATTATGTCAGACATGAATAGGAGAAATGAACAGAAACTACTTTTGGTGCCAACCAAACAACACGGATTTAGCATAATTGGCAAAAATAACTAGGGGAGGAACTAAGCAACATTTTCACACAGAACGGCTGTAATGGGCACTGGAAGCAGTTTCAGTATTTGTAGAGGAATCATTTTCTGGGCTATGGGATGTGTGGGACAAAGTTGGCAACTCTTTCAAAGCACAATGGGCTGAATGGCCCCTCCTGTGTTGTCAGATTCATGATTGCTCAATCACCACATTTATCAATGTGAGCACCGAATGGGAATTTCCCATGTAAACAGGCAACGCTGTAATTACTGGCTGTGACCACCACATTTCTCAATGTGAGCACCGAATGGGAATTTCCCATGTAAACAGGTAACGCTGTAATTACTGGCTGTGACCACCACATTTATCAATGTGAGCACCGAATGGGAATTTCCCATGTAAACAGGTAACGCTGTAATTACTGGCTGTGACCCCCACATTTATCAATGTGAGCACCGAATGGGAATTTCCCATGTAAACAGGTAACGCTGTAATTACTGGCTGTGACCACCACATTTATCAATGTGAGCACCGAATGGGGATTTCCCATGTAAACAGGTAACGCTGTAATTACTGGCTGTGACCAACAGGCAGCATCATATCCTCAGTGTGTCCTAACCACTGCATCCTCAGCATTTACTGGTATTGAAAACACTTCTGGGGGTGAGCAAAAATGACACGATTAACACCAAAATGTTCCGGGAATTCTTTCCAGGTTTCTGGCTCGGAGCCTGGAGTTGGGATGAGTTCACACCAGGTGAGCAGAAACATCTTTACTAACTCAATCCAGCCTCCCCCAATATGCTACATTTTGATGCTGTTTCGAGGCACAGGTATGATGCTTCAGGAGTCCTGCTGTGCACAATTCCAACACTTTCCCTACATTGAAACAGTAATCACACACTGAAGGACAGACACCGCCTCATCTAATAAATCAGCCAAGAGCGAAACCATCGACACTGCATCTTTTCACGTGAAGTGTAGCCGACACTTCAGCACTCCCTCGGTATTGACCCTCTGACAGTGCAGCACTCCCTCAGTACTGACCCTCTGACAGTGCAGCACTCCCTCAGTATTGACCCTCTGACAGTGCAGCGCTCCCTCAGTACTGACCCTCTGACAGTGCAGCACTCCCTCAGTACTGACCCTCTGACAGTGTGGCGCTCCCTCAGTAGTGACCCTCTGACAGTGCAGCACTCCCTCAGTACTGACCCTCTGACAGTGCGGCTCCCTCAGTATTGACCCTCTGACAGTGCAGCACTCCCTCAGTACTGACCCTCTGACAGTGCAGCACTCCCTCAGTACTGACCATCTCACAGTGCAGCTCCCTCAGTACTGACCCTCTGACAGTGCGGCACTCCCTCAGTACTGACCCTCTGACAGTGCAGCACTCCCTCAGTACTGACCCTCTGACAGAGCAGCACTCCCTCAGTACTGACCCTCTGACAGTGCAGCACTCCCTCAGTACTGACCCTCTGACAGTGTAGCACTCCCTCTGTACTGACCCTCTGACAGTACAGCAGTCCCTCAGTACTGACCCTCTGACAATGCGGCACTCCCTCAGTACTGACCCTCTGTCAGTGCGGCACTCCCTCAGTACTGACCCTCTGACAGTGCAGCACTCCCTCAGTACTGACCCTCTGACAGTGCGGCACTCCCTCAGTACTGACCCTCTGACAGTGCAGCACTCCCTCAGTGCTGACCCTCTGACAGTGCAGCAGTCCCTCAGTTCTGACCCTCTGACAGTGCAGCACTCCTTCAGTACTGACCCTCTGACAGTGCAGCACTCCCTCAGTACTGACACTCTGACAGTGCAGCACTCCCTCAGTACTGACCATGTGACAGTGCAGCACTCCCTCAGTACTGACCCTCTGACAGTGTAGCGCTCCCTCTGTACTGACCCTCTGACAGTGCAGCTCTCTCAGTACTGACCCTCTGACAGTGCAGCACTCCCTCAGTACTGACCCTCTGACAGTGCAGCACTCCTTCATGTTACGACACCCTGGGTGGGTGCACGATAATGTCCAGCCCTATTGACCCCGGGCATAAGTGTGAAGTAAACAATCATTTGTGTATTTCCCCAGGTTGTTTGACCCTTGACTGGTCCAATGAATTACTGGCACCAGATTTGTCTGTAAAACAATTTAAAACTATTTATTATAATAAAAGATAAGCATGACATGGAATTAATAGAACAGGAGACTACGAATCTCACTATTCCCCAAACTCTGTCCCATCCTCCACCCACAAGAGAGACACAGTGGGGATGGGGAAGCATCAAAATAATGGGGATTGAACTGGGTGAGATATTTGAGGATCTTTGCTGCTGAGTTTGAGGCCTTTGTCAGTGGAGATCTCTTCAGAATGAGAGGCGTTGAACCATCGCTTGATTTGGGATTCCAATATTTGTCTTCAAGTATAACATGCAGAATTCTCTCTGGAATTGTCTTCTCTGCCACTGACATGGGGCTGTATTCTCCGATTCCCGACGCCAAAGTTCGGGGGTGGCGGCGGCACTTTTGCGATGCTCCACCCCCTGAAAAGCGGGGTACTCTAGGGGTACGGCTCACGTTGCATCCAAGGTCTCAGGACATTGCCTGCTGCCTGCCCCACGATGCTCTGTCCCCGAATTCCCGACGGCGTTGGACACGTGTGCTCTCATCCATTGGGAACTCAGCGTGGAGGCTGCAGAGTGAATCCAGCTCCACCACTGTCAGGGGAGGGCCGATCCGCGGGCAGGGAGGGTATTATTCGGGGTGGGCACTGTGGGGGTGGAGGTTCGGGGAGGGCCGATCCGCGGGCAGGGGGGGTATTATTCGGGGTGGGCACTGTGGGGGATGGAGGTTCGGGGAGGGCCGATCCGCGGGCAGGGGGGGTATTATTCGGGGTGGGCACTGTGGGGGATGGAGGTTCGGGGAGGGCCGATCCGCGGGCAGGGGGGGTATTATTCGGGGTGGGCACTGTGGGGGGTGGAGGTTCGGGGAGGGCCGATCCGTGGGCAGGGGGGTATTATTCGAGGTGGGCACTGTGGGGGGTGGAGGTTCGGGGAGGGCCGATCCGCGGGCAGGGGGGTATTATTCGGGGTGGGCACTGTGGGGGGTGGTTCAGGGAGGACCGATCCGCGGGCAGGGGGGTATTATTCGGGGTGGGCACTGTGGGGGGTGGTTCGGGGAGGGCCGATCCGTGGGCAGGGGGGTATTATTCGGGGTGGGCACTGTGGGGGGTGGTTCGGGGAGGGCCGATCCGCGGGCAGGGGGGTATTATTCGGGGTGGGCACTGTGGGGGATGGTTCGGGGAGGGCCGATCCGTGGGCAGGGGGGTATTATTCGGGGTGGGCACTGTGGGGGGTGGAGGTTCGGGGAGGGCCGATCCGCGGGCAGGGGGGTATTATTCGGGGTGGGCACTGTGGGGGGTGGAGGTTCGGGGAGGGCCGATCCGCGGGCAGGGGGGTATTATTCGGGGTGGGCACTGTGGGGGGTGGAGGTTCGGGGAGGGCCGATCCGCGGGCAGGGGGGGTATTATTCGGGGTGGGCACTGGGGGGTGGAGGTTCGGGGAGGGCCGATCCGCGGGCAGGGTGGTATTATTCGGGGAGCGCGAGCCGGCCGAAGGTGATTACTATTTTTGCCGGCCGGGTCTGCGGGCTGTGTCAGTCATGTAGAATGGTGCAGCCAGTGTAGACCATGCGCATGCGCGGCCACAGACCTGGCAATGCTGGGAACTCGACGCTGGCTGGCTGCGAGCCATCCCCTCCCTCCCCCAGCGGAATCGTTGGCCATTTTGCACCAGTTTCCCTGACGTAAAAGATCACCGTTTTCACGCCAGCGTGGGGACTTAGCCTCCCAAACAGAGAATCCAGCCCCTGGACTTTCACAGTTGATTCCCCTCAGGTCTGTGCAATTCTCACTGGCATCGAGCAGATGGAGCATCAGCCTCACCAAGGTCTGTGCAATTCTCACTGGCATCGAGCAGATGGAGCATCAGCCTCACCAAGGTCTGTGCAATTCTCACTGGCATCCAGCAGATGGACCATCAGCCTCACCAAGGTCTGTGCAATTCTCACTGGCATCGAGCAGATGGAGCATCAGCCTCACCAAGGCCTGTGCAATTCTCACTGGCATCCAGCAGATGGACCATCAGCCTCACCAAGGTCTGTGCAATTCTCACTGGCATCCAGCAGATGGACCATCAGCCTCACCAAGGTCTGTGCAATTCTCACTGGCATCCAGCAGATGGACCATCAGCCTCACCAAGGTCTGTGCAATTCTCACTGGCATCCAGCAGATGGACCATCAGCCTCACCAAGGTCTGTGCAATTCTCACTGGCATCGAGCAGATGGAGCATCAGCCTCACCAAGGTCTGTGCAATTCTCACTGGCATCGAGCAGATGGAGCATCAGCCTCACCAAGGCCTGTGCAATTCTCACTGGCATCGAGCAGATGGAGCATCAGCCTCACCAAGTTCAATCTGCACTGATCAATATGAGGGTTTGAAGTGGATTTTTAAACAGCCCCTCTGCCAGCAGGAGGTGCTGGACTGGAACCTCCCACAGATTAAACTATCTGCCGGGAAAAGGACTTTATCCTGAACTCTCAGGAACACCCAACATCTGAGAGAGAATTTGCAGCATTGGCTTCACAGTTCTTAATCAGAATAGAAATGTCTCCTTGCCCTTAGCTCCCCTCATAAATTACTTACACAGGCTAGCTGGAAGCATTTAAATCACCAGGCCTTTCAAACAGAGATTTACACTTTCACAGCCCTGGCTGGAGATATTTCAGTCACAAGTTGCTACCCCAGCTGGCTGGGGAAACATTCAAATCACCAGGCTGAGAGCTCAGAGAGAAAGAGAGTTTTAAACCTGTCTCCTGCCGAGGTTTTCACAGAACTGGGAACCAAAATGGAGCCTGCCTGGGATTTTCCAGAATCTGCTGAGGCTTCACCAATCAGATAAAAGCAGGATATGTTCTATTATTATTATGTTCTATTATGCTGCTTCAGATAATACTGATATGGAGATGCCGGCGTTGGACTGGGGTGAGCACAGTAAGAAGTCTTACAACACCAGGTTAATGTCCAACAGGTTTGTTTCAAACACGAGCTTTCGGAGTGCAGCTCCTTCTTCAGGTGACTCTTCAGGTCACAGTTCTCAAATGAGTTTGACTCTCTGCTAATCTAACTGTGGTAACTCAGTTTAACTGTACCAGCTTGCTCTAAGCCACGTGCTGGGGTGTGATGCTGCTGATCGACCCCGTCGAACTCTCTAGATTTTTGTCTGTGGAAAGAGGCAGGGTGTGAGTGACTCATCCCTTTTAGAGTGTTTGTCATACCCTCTTGTGGTGATGCCACCTCTGAGTGTCCTGACTGCCCATTGGTTGTGTCCTATTCTGAGTGTTCATTGGTTGCATGTTGGCACATCATGACATCTCCCCTTTTTTTAGATGTATATACATGAATGTGTCTGTCTAATGTGACTGACTGAGGAATACAGAACAGAACAATCAAAATACATCCAGTCTTTGAGGCTTGTGTCTGATCCTCATTGACCGCCAGAGAGGTGGTGGAGGGGATGACGGTGTTTTGACAGGCGAGTGGGAGGCACGACTGATGGCCTCGTGGTTCGAGGTGTCTGGAGGTGGCAATTCGACATGTGGAAATGGAGGGGAAAGTGGTTGTGGGAAAGCAACTTTTCACAGTGCCCTTCAATTCCTTGGCACAATGGAGCCACCAGCCATACGTATGACATAGGATCTGGGCACGGCCTGTCGAACAACAACAGCCGGAGCAGACCACCCATCATCCGGTATCTTGATCCTGACCGTGTCTGCCGGGGATAGCATGTCCAGTCGGTGGCATGTGCGCCATAGCCCTGCATCTGGCTGTTGCGAAGCTGCTGCATCTTCTGCAGCACCGGGAGGTGATCAAGATTGGCCAGGTGTCTGGCTGGAAGTGTTGTCCGCAGGTCCCTGTTCATCTGCAGTTGAGCTGGCGACATGCCAGTGGACAAGGGAGTCGGCCGGTACGCAAGTCGTTCAAGGTGTATGTTGGAAGCGGAGTCCGTGGCATTGCGGATGAGCTGCTTAATGATGTGCACCCCTTTTTCGACTTTGCCATTGGACTGCAGATAGTGCGGACTGGAGGTGACATGCCTGAAATTGTAGCTCTTGGCAAACCATTCTCAACTGTGGAAGCACGGGCCATTGTCGCTGACTGTCCCAATCACGTTGGGATGCCATGCCGTGAGAATGTCTCTTTGCACGCTTTGATGACGGTCCGTGAGGTCTGGCAGCATCAGCACCTCCAGGATAGTTCGAAAAGTAATCGATGATTAAGATATATTCGCGACCATTCGCGTGGAATAGGTCAATGCCAACCTTGGACCACGGAGAGGTCTCTAGGTCATGTGGTTGGAGCGTCTCCTCGCTCTGCGCTGGTTGGAACCTCTGACAGGTTTCGCCGTTCAGGACCACGTCCGTGATGTCCTGGTTGATGCCAGGCCAGTAGACAGCTTGCCGGGCCCTGCGCCTGCACTTTTCTTAGCCCAGGTTGTCATAATATAAATCTATGTATATGATGGAGTGCAGACAGGCAGTGATTGACACACAGGATGACCAGTGCGCACACAGAACACAGCAGCCAATCACCAGACAGGACACGACCACTATAAAGCCAGAGGCACCAGTTTTCCCGCTCTCTCGGGACCCAGCCTCTGAGACAGTCAGAGTCCGTGAGCTAACCAGTGCAAACACCATGCGGTAGCTAGTAAGTATGGTCAGGCTAGTATCAGGTCTCCATTCAAGTCAGCATAGTGCCAACCCACAGTTGAACATGTATAATAGTTTAGATGTTAAATAAAATTGTGTTGCATCTCATCAAATGTTGGAAGTCTGTCTCTCGCTACACTGCATCAAATGCAGTCTAGATCGACCCAGCCTTCCCAACACATCATGGTACCAGGTAGTGATGCTGAAAATTGACGGACCTACCTTGAGTGATTCAGCGTTGACCAGCAAACAGCCTTCCGGTGACATGGAAGACTTCTGCCCTCCTCAGCAGCTCCGCATCGCCGGCAACCTCGGTGCAAATTGGAAGATCTTCAAACAGAAGTTTCCGTGGGGCAGCACGGTAGCATAGTGGTTAGCATCAATGCTTCACAGCTCCAGGGTCCCAGGTTCGGTTCCCGGCTGGGTCACTGTCTGTGAGGAGTCTGCACGTCCTCCCCGTGTGTGCGTGGGTTTCCTCCGGGTGCTCCGGTTTCCTCCCACAGTCCAAAGATGTGCGGGTTAGGTGGATTGGCCATGCTAAATTGCCCGTAGTGTCCTAAAAAGTAAGGTTAAGGGGGGTTGTTGGGTTACGGGTATATGGTGGATATGTGAGTTTGAGTAGGGTGATCATTGCTCGGCACAACATCGAGGGCCGAAGGGCCTGTTCTGTGCTGTACTGTTCTAAATTCTAAACTCTATCTCGAAGCCACTGACCTCCAGGCCACATCGGACGCCAGGAAGATCGCACTATCCCTCTCCACAGCCGGGGGCCACGCCATCCACATCTACAACTCCCTTACGTTCGCTGAAGGCGAAGACAAGACAAAATTAAAACAGTCCTGCTGAAGTTGGACAGCCACTGCGACATTGAGGTAAATGAGCTTTGAACGGTATGTTTTTCCAGCAGAGGCTTCAGGGTAAGGATGAACCTTTTCAGTCCTTTCTGACCCATCTCCACATTCTCGCGCAGTCATGTAACTATGACTCCACAACTGATTCCATGATCCGGGATCAGATCGTTTTCGGGGTCCACTCCGATTCCCTTCGCCAGCAGCTCCTGAAAGTCAAGCAGCTGACCCTCACCATCGCCATCGAAACGTGCGTTCTCCACGAGCACGCTAACAACCGGTACTCCCACATCAGGGCGGCAGAAACCACAAAGCTAATCTCCCACGAGGCGGAACGGCTGCCGGCTATCGCACAAATGCAGGGCCTAAAGATCAATGAGAGTGGCCATTTTGCTCGCTTTTCCCGGGCCCCTGCGCATGCACGCCACGACCGAGGGGACGGTGAGGCAGAAGATCAGCCTGTGCAAGTGCGTACGTCGTTCGACCGCACTGCGCATGCGCGTTGGCACACGGAAAGCGCTGACATTGGCGTCATGACGTGTCCGAATTGTGGCTTCGCCCATTTAAAGCGGCAATGTCCGGCAAAATCACGACGGTGTCTATAGTGTGGCAAGCTTGGCCACTACACAGCCCTTTGCAGATCTGCTCCACTGCCCAGCAGCCAGCGATCCCAGCCATGACGCAGAAGCATCCGTTCCATACAGCAGGCCATGCCAGTCTCTGACCCCGACAACCCAACAGATCCTGATGCTGAGTGCTTCAAATCCCCACACCGGGTGGGTATCATCACGAAGCATGTGCTGCATCTCTCCAAGATAGTGAAGCACCTCCCGCTCCTCAGTGTGGATCCCGACGACAAGTGGTGTGCTGTCCTCACAGTTAACAAGGCTCGCATCCGGTTCAAACTGGACATCGGCGCATCGACGAACCTCATCTCGAAATCCGATCTCGGCACCATCCGCGTCAAACCTAGCATTCTTCCACCGGCCTGCCAGCTCCTTGACTACAATGGCAATGCCATAGCTGCCAGTAGCTCATGCCAACTCAGGGTTTCCAATAAATCATTTAAAGGAACGCTGCGATTTGTGATCGTCGGACCTGACAGAGCTTCCCTGCTCGGTGCTCGGGCCTGACAGAGCTTCCCTGCTCGGTGCTCGGGCCTGACAGAGCTTCCCTGCTCGGGCCTGACAGAGCTTCCCTGCTCGGTCCTGACAGAGCATCCCTGCTCGGGCCTGACAGAGCTTCCCTGCTCGGTGCTCGGGCCTGACAGAGCATCCCTGCTCGTGCCTGACAGAGCTTCCCTGCTCGGTGCTCGGGCCTGACAGAGCTTCCCTGCTCGGGCCTGACAGAGCTTCCCTGCTCGGTGCTCGGACCTGACAGAGCTTCCCTGCTCGGTGCTCATGCCTGACAGAGCATCCCTGCTCGGTGCTCGGGCCTGACAGAGCTTCCCTGCTCGGGCCTGACAGAGCTTCCCTGCTCGGTGCTCGGGCCTGACTGAGCTTCCCTGCTCGGTGCTCGGACCTGACCGAGCATCCCTGCTCGGTGCTCGGGCCTGACAGAGCTTACCTGCTCGGTGCCCGGGCCTGACCGAGCATCCCTGCTCGGTGCTCGGGCCTGACAGAGCTTCCCTGTTCGGTGCTTAGGCCTGACAGAGCTTCCCTGCTCGGGCCTGACAGAGCTTCCCTGCTCGGTGCTCAGGCCTGACAGAGCTTCCCTACTCGGTGCTCGGGCCTGCAAACCCCTGAACCTGGTTCAGCGAGTCCACACCATGTCATCCTCACAGGCAACGGCCTCACCTGATGAAAACTTCCAGGCTGATATTGATGACCTCATCACGCAGTACCCCAGCGTGTTCATCGGAATGGGCACGCTCCCATACCGATACAAATTCCTGCTGAAACCAAACGCCACCCCTGTAATTCACGCACCACATCGGGTGCCGGAACCCCTCAAGGATCGCCTCAAGCAGCAGTTACAGGACCTCAAGCAGCAATTACAGGACCTCCGGGACCAGGGCATCATACCAAAGGTCACAGAACCCACCGACTGGGTCAGCTCCATGGTCTGCGTCAAGAAGCCGTCAGGGGAGCTTCGAATCTGCATCGACCCCAAGGATCTAAACCGCAACATCATGAGGGAGCGTTACCCGATCCCGAAATGTGAAGAGTTGACCAATGAGATGGCTCATGCCAAATTCTTTACAAAGCTGGACGCCTCCAGGGGATTTTGGCAAATACAGCTGGATGCTTCCAGTCGCAAGCTGTGCACGTTCAACACCCCGTTTGGTCGCTACTGCTACAACCGGATGCCTTTTGGCATCATCTCTGCCTCAGAGGTATTTCACCGCATCATGGAACAGATGATGGAGGGTATCGAGGGGGTGCGCGTGTATGTTGACGATGTCATCATCTGGTCCACAACTCCTCAAGAGCACATCGATCGCCTCAAGCGGGTTTTCCACAGAATCTATGAGCATGGCCTCCAGCTCAACAAGGCCAAGTGCTCGTTCGGCCAATCAGAAATCAAATTCCTTGGCGACCACATCTCGCAGCAAGGCATGCGGCCAGATGCTGACAATGTTTCGGCGATCAACGCCATGAAGACCCCAGAGGACAAGAAGGCGATCCTCCGCTTTCTCGGGATGGTCAACTTCCTCGGGAAGTTGATTCCCAACATGGCGTCCCACACCACAGCCGTCCGCCATCTCGTCAGAAAATCGACAGAATTCCAGTGGCTGCCCGCTCATGAGAAAGAATGGTGTGAGCTGAGGGCGAAGCTCACCACAGCCCCGGTTCTGGTGTTCTTCAACCCTGCCAAGGAGACCAAAATATCCACTGATGCGAGCCAGGACGGTATGGGGCGGAGCTCCTCCAACGGGATGACTCCTCCTCCTGGGCCCAGTTGCCTATGCCTCTAGAGCCATGACGCCCACTGAGCAACGGTACGCTCAGATTCAGAAGGAATGCCTGGGCATCCTAACGGGAATCGACAAGTTTCACGACTATGTGTATGGCCTCCGAAAATTCACGGTTGAGACGGACCACAGGCCATTGGTCCACATCATCCAGAAGGACTTAAATGACATGACACCCCGGTTACAGCGAATCCTTCTCAAGCTACGCCGCTACGATTTTGAACTTGTCGACATGCCAGGCAAAGAACTCACTGTTGCAGATGCACTTTCCAGGTCTATCACCACACCGTGTGAACAAACTGACTTTGTCTGGCAAATCGACGCGCAGGTGCAATTCTGTGCCTCCGACCTTCCGGCCTCTGATGAGAGGGTCATTCAAACTCGTGAGGAGACGGCCAGGGACCCTCTGCTCCAGCGGGTGATGCAGCAACTCATGAATGGCTGGCAGAAGGGACAGTGTCCCGTGTTGCAACGTCAAGGACGATCTGACGGTGGTGGACGGCATCCTCATGAAGCTGGATAGGATCGTGATTCCGCAGAGCATGCGAGCTATGGTGCTCGACCACATCCACGAGGGTCACCTGGGGGTCGAGAAATGTCGACGCAGAGCTCGGGAGGCAGTCTACTGGCCGGGCATCAGCCAGGACGTTGCCAACACGGTCCTCAACTGCTCTACATGTCAGTAATTTCAGCCAGCTCAAACGAAAGAAACTTTGCAGCAACATGAGATAGTGACCTCTCCATGGTCCTAAGTCGGTGTCGACCTTTTCCACGCCAAGGGCGTGACTACGTCCTCCTGGTCGACTACTTCTCCAGTTACCCAGAAGTGGTGAAAATGTCTGACCTCACGTCGAAGGCAGTGTTTAAAGCCTGCAAAGAAACATTTGCCAGACATGGGATACCGCTCACGGTGATGAGTGACAACGCCCCCTGTTTTTACAACCAGGAGTGGTCTGAGTTTGCACGGTCCTACAAATTCCGTCACGTCACATCCAGCCCCCACTACCCGCAGTCAAACGGGAAGGCCGAGAAAGGGGTCCATATCGTCAAGAGATTACAATACAAGGCTGCAGACTCAGGCTCCGACTTCAACCTGGCGCTGTTGGCATACAGAGCGACCCAGCTGCCCACTGGGTTGTCTCCAGCGCAGATGCTCATGAATCGCACTCTGCGAACCACAGTTCCAGCCATCCATGTTCCAGACCTTGACCGCCTCACGGTCGTACAGAAGATGCAGCAATCTCGGGCCCAACAGAAATTAGCATACGATGCTCATGCCACGGATCGACCCGAGCTGGTCCCAACTGATCGTGTTCTTGTGAAGCTGCCTAATGGCGGCTGGTCAGCCACAGCTGTGGTGGTCAAGCAAGTAGCACCGAGATCGTTCCTCGTCCGCCATGGCTGATGGCTCCATCCTACGATGCAACAGGCGGGCGCTGCGCAGGCTTCCACGCCCGCCACCCAACCGTGATGTCCCGCCTCCCACAATGCTTCCTCCGGAGGTACCCTACCATGACGCCACAGACCCCCCAGCAATCCTGCCAACCTCTGTGCCCACCGCAATGGCGGCAGTCCCACCCATCCGCAGGCGGCCCCTGCTCCACCTTTGAGGCGGTCAACCAGAATTTGTCACCCGCCACAGAGACTAAACTTATAGACTGAATGTTTGCACAATTTTATTATTTCATCCTTTTGACCTCTGTAAATATCATTTCAACCATTTCATCTGCCCTATATCTGCACTAGCGACACCTTCCTATGTATATCAGATCATTTTAGCACGTTCTGTATATAGTCACGCACATATACACGTACACACGCACATGCACCTTACTATTTATTATCTGAGCACGAACAATGTAAAAAAAAGGGGGGGAGATGTCACAATATACATTTATGTATATAATGGAGTGCAGACAGGCAGTGATTGACACACAGGATGACCAGTGAGCACACAGAACAGAGCAGCCAATCACCAGACAGGACACGGCCACTATAAAGCCAGAGGGCACCAGTTTTCCCACGGGACCCAGCCTCTGAGACAGTCAGAGTTCGTGAGCTAACCAGTGCTAACACCATGTGGTAGCTAGTAAGTCAGGACAGGCTAGTGTCAGGTCTCCATTCAAGTCAGCATAGTGCCAACCCACAGTTGAACATGTATAATAGTTTAGATGTTCAATAAAATTGTGTTGCATCTCATCAAGTGTTGGAAGACTGTCTCTCGCTGCACTGCATCGTGCAGTCTACATCGACCCAGCCTGCCCAACACATCACAGGTGTCCCTCATGAATCTGCCGCAGCACCATGCTCTGGAGGCTTAGTGGGATGACTATATTGTCCAGCTTGAGTAGGGTACCGTCAATCAGCATCAGGTCGTCCTTGACGTTGTAGAATTGAGGGCATTGTCCTTTCTGCCAGCCATTGCTGAGGTTGTGGGTGAGTCGCTGCAACAGGGAGTCTTTGGCCGTCTCTTCTCGGATGAGAACAATCTTCTCATCTGTTGCCGGGAGAGTTCTTGCACGCAGTTGTACCTGCAATTCAATGTGCTGGATGGTCTCCAGTGTTTCACTGGGCGAGTTGATGGGCAATGCATTGGCGATGATGAGCTCCGTGCCAGGTGTGTAGACCAAGTTGAAATCATACCTCCGGAGTTTGAGCAGGATTCTCTGCCAACGAGATGTCATGTCGTTCAGGTCCTTTTGGATGATGTGGACCAGAGGCCTATGATCCATCTCAACAGCAAATGTTGGCAAGCCGTAGACATGATCATGAAATTTGAGAATGCCGGTGAGAAGACCTAAACACTCCTTCTCAATCTGCGCATATCTGGTCTCAGTGGTTGTCATTGCCCGTGACGCGTCTGCTACTGGTACCCAGGATGATGTGTTGTCTCTTTGAAGCAACACCGCCTCAATGCCATCCTGACTCGCATCTCTGGATATCTTGGTCTCTCGGTCTGGGTCAAAGAATGCAAGGACGGGGGCAGTGTGAGCTTGGCTTTCAGCTCCAGCCGCTCTGTTCGGTGCTCTGCCTTCCAGTCAAAGGCGGTTGATTTTTTCACCAGGTTGCGTAGGGCCGTGGTGTGTGGCCAAATTCGGGATGAACTTGCCAAGGAAATTGACCATTCCCAGGAAGCGCAGTACTGCCTCTTGCCCTCGGGGACTTTTATTGCTACGATGTCTTTAATTTTGTCTGTTTCCAGGCGCACGCCGTATTGCGAAATCTGATCGCCCAGGAACTTCAGCGTGGATGTCCCAAAACAGCACTTGGACCTGTTTAACTTGAGGCCATGTTCATGCGTATGTGTCGGATACTTTCTTGAGTCGCGACACATGTTCCTCTGGGGTTGTGGGCCAGATTATTAAAGCAACATAGACACAAACCCCTTCAATTCCTTCCATTATCTGTTCCATGATGCGATGGAAAATCCCTGATGCCGAGATGATGCCAAATGGCATTTGGTTATAGCAGAATCTGCTAAAAGGCGTGTTGAAGGACCCTTAGGCTCAATGTAGATGTGTAGGTCCCCCAAAGGCTTCTTTACACACACCATCAAGCTGACCCAGTCAGTCGGTCCTGTCACCTTGTATGTGATGCCTTTTTGTTGTAGACATGTGAGCTCTGCCTTCATGCGCTCTCACAGTGGAGCAGGGATACATTGTGGTGTGTGGACCATTGGCTTAGCATCAGGCCGCAGTAGAATCTTGTACTCTCTGGCAGCGTGCCCATCCCTCTAAATACATCTGGGTTAGGATGTTGTCGATGCTGGCCTGAAGATCCGAATGGGACGGTGTCGTGGTGTAGACCCTTTGAATGAGGTTCAGTTGCTTGCAGGCATGCGCACCTATCAGGGACACCCTGTCTGGTTTAACAATCTCAAAGCATAAGCCTGCTTGTGAGTATCATCTGGACACCTGCAGATGGCAGGATCCCAGTGCCTTGATTGTGTTTCCATTGTAGTCCTGGAGTTTGCAGGCAGCTGGAAGGATTGTGGGGGCTTCTTGATTCTCTTGAAGTCCAACTGCGAAACCAGGTTGGCGGAGGCACCTGTGTCCAGTTTGAACTGGATGGGGCAGTTGTTGACCTTCAGCACTGCTTGCCATTCGTCCTCCAAATCCACGGGCAGGATTGATTGGACTCGCAATGTGTCCGGTGTGGCATATTCGCACTTCGTAATAATGCCCACTCGGTAAGTTTTGTCCAGGTATTCATCATCTGGATCCATCGCACTGCCTGAATCAGAGTCGTGCATTCGGTGTTGCAAACTTCTGATGCATCGCTGTTGGAATTGGGAGCGCTGGCTCCCGACTGGTGGAGCAGATCTGCACAGGGCTGCATCGTGGTTTGGTTTCCCACAGTATAAACAGCGTTTGCCTCTTGCAGGGCAGTTTTTTATTTAAATGGGCGGTGCTGCAGTTTGCACACGTCATGACGTCGGCGTCATGATGCTCAGTGCATCGTTGCGCATACGCTGTGCGGTTCTCGGACGTCTGCATCTGCGCAGTGCTGTTTTCAGCTGCTTCGTGTTCCCGATCAGATTACACATGCGTCGGGCCCCGGGAAGAGCGAGCAAAGTGGCCACTTTCATCAATGTGGAGGTGCTGCATCCGGGAGGTGGCCTGAACACTCTCCACCTCGTGGGAGGCTTGTTTTTCACTTTCTGCTGTTTTTACCGTGAATAGCGATTTTTAGAGTGCTCATGCACAGAACCAGTTTCAATCGCAACTGGCAGGGTCATGTGCTTTGATTTTCAACAATTGCTCTCGCAGCAGACCAGAGTGGACTCCAAAAACGATTTGGTCTCTGATCATGGAGTCAACGATATCACAAAGTTGCAGGTTTGCGCTAGCGGTCTAAGGTTAGATAGATAGGAATTGAAGGATTCGTCTTTACCTTGCATCCTCTGCTTGAAGATGTAGCGCTCGAAGATTTTGTTGGTGTCCACCTCGCAGTGGCTCTCGAATTTGTCCAGGATGGTTTGGTACTTCGTTTTGTCCTGCCCTTTGGAAAAGAGAAAGGAGTTGAAGATCTCTATCGCATGGTCACCCACAGTGGTGAGTAGAAGAACCATCTTCCGAGCATCAGTCGCGCCATTGAGGTCGGATGCTTCCACGTCTAGTTGAAATTTCTGCTTAAATGAGCGCCAGTTGGCACTAAGATTGCCGGTGGTCCTGAGCTGATGAGGAGCCTGAACCTTGTCCATTGTGCCTGTATTCAGTAGCTGGTTGTCACGGATCTTGCTGAGTTGAACTTAATAGATTGAACAGTCACTCCTGATATCATGTTCTATTATGCTGCTTCAGATAACACAGGCTGCTACTTGATGCAGTCTTTACTAAAGGATGCTCCAGACCTGAAATGAGTTCAACATGTTTATTGAACTATTAACATAGTTCTCAAATTAGTTCGACTCTCTGCTAATCTAACTGTAGTAACTCAGTCTAACTGTATCAGCTTGCTCTAAGCCACGTGCTGGGGTGTGATGCTGCTGATCAATCCTGTCTAACTCTCGAGATGTCTGTGGAAAGAGGCAGGGTGTGATTGCCTCATCCCTTTTATAGTGTTTATGTCATGCCCCCTTGTGGTGATGCCACCTCTGAGTGTCCTGATTGCCCATTGATTGTGTCCTATTCTGAGTGTTCATTGGTTGCATGTTTGCATATCATGACAGGATACATACTGGAATTTCAAAGGAGACGATAGCCAAGTCCATCAACCTGATATCACAGGACCCAGCCACCTCGCACACTGCACGTAGGGAGCTGACCGGGCCTGTTCAACCTGATATCACAGGACCCAGCCACCTGGCACACTGCACGGAGGGAGCTGACCGGGCCAGTTCAATCTGATATCACAGGACCCAGCCACCGAGCACACTGCACGGAGGGAGCTGACCGGGCCAGTTCAACCTGATATCACAGCACCCAGCCACCTGGCACACTGCACGGAGGGAGCTGACCGGGCCAGTTCAACCTGATATCACAGGACCCAGCCACCTGGCACACTGCGCAGAGGGAGCTGACCGGGCCAGTTCAACCTGATATCACAGGACCCAGCCACCGAGCACACTGCACGGAGGGAGCTGACCGGGCCAGTTCAACCTGATATCACAGCACCCAGCCACCTGGCACACTGCACGGAGGGAGCTGACCGGGCCAGTTCAACCTGATATCACAGGACCCAGCCACCTGGCACACTGCACGGAGGGAGCTGACCGGGCCAGTTCAACCTGATATCACAGGCCCCAGCCACCTCGCACATTGCACGGAGGGAGCTGACCGGGCCAGTTCAACCTGATATCACAGGACCCAGCCACCTGGTACACTGCACGGAGGGAGCTGACCGGGCCAGTTCAACCTGATATCACAGGACCCAGCCACCTGGCACACTGCACGGAGGGAGCTGACCGGGCCAGTTCAACCTGATATCACAGCACCCAGCCACCGAGCACACTGCACGGAGGGAGCTGACCGGGCCAGTTCAACCTGATATCACAGGACCCAGCCACCTGGCACACTGCACGGAGGGAGCTGACCGGGCCAGTTCAACCTGATATCACAGCACCCAGCCACCGAGCACACTGCACGGAGGGAGCTGACCGGGCCTGTTCAACCTGATATCACAGGACCCAGCCACCTGGCACACTGCACGGAGGGAGCTGACCGGGCCAGTTCAACCTGATATCACAGCACCCAGCCACCGAGCACACTGCACGGAGGGAGCTGACCGGGCCAGTTCATTACACTGGGCGATTTTTCATCTTAAAATCCAAAGTCTGCAATATTGACAGCATGAGTTCAGAGTTGGGACGGCATTATTCTATAGGGGACGTGGGTAGTGGTAGCCGAATGTGGGCACTGCCCACTCTTGCTAATAGGGTGTATCAAAGATTAATATGCTGACTCCACCCCTGGTCACACAGGCCCCGCCCCGAGGCTGGGAAAATCCCCATTGGCTGATGCTGGCACAGCCCCGCCTTCAGCAGGAGCGGTGACTCGCCCACTGCTTTATAACATGGCGGAGCTGATGCTGACACAGACCCACATTCTGATGACACCTCTCCCTTATTAGGGCACAGGCCACTCCCCCTGATGACACAGTTCAGCCTCCCAGCGGCACAGATCCCACCCCCTGATGATGACACAATTCAGCCTCCCAGCGGCACAGATCCAATCCCCTGATGATGACACAAATCAGCCTCCCAGCGGCACAGACCCCTCCCCCTGATGATGACACAATTTAGCCTCCCAGCGGCACAGACCCCTCCCCCTGATGATGACACAATTCAGCCTCCCAGCGATGCAGACCACACCCCCTGATGATGACACAATTCAGCCTCCCAGCGGCGCAGACCACACCCCCTGATGATGACACAATTCAGCCTCCCAGCGGCACAGACCACACCCCCTGATGATGACACAATTCAGCCCCCCACTGGCACAGATCCCACCCCCTGATGATGACACAATTCAGCCTCCCAGCGGCACAGACCACACCCCCTGATGATGACACAGTTCAGACTCCCAGTGGCACAGATCCCACCCCCTGATGATGACACAATTCAGCCTCCCACTGGCACAGATCCCACCCCCTGATGATGACACAGTTCAGACTCCCAGTGGCACAGATCCCACCCCCTGATGATGACACAATTCAGCCTCCCAGGGGTGCAGATCCAATCCCCTGATATTGACACAAATCAGCCTCCCAGCGGCACAGACCCCTCCCCCTGATGATGACACAATTCAGCCTCCCAGCGGCACAGATCCAATCCCCTGATGATGACACAAATCAGCCTCCCAGCGGCACAGACCCCTCCCCCTGATGATGACACAATTCAGCCTCCCAGCGATGCAGACCACACCCCCTGATGATGACACAATTCAGCCTCCCAGCGGCACAGACCACACCCCCTGATGATGACACAATTCAGCCCCCCACTGGCACAGATCCCACCCCCTGATGATGACACAGTTCAGACTCCCAGTGGCACAGATCCCACCCCCTGATGATGACACAATTCAGCCTCCCAGGGGTGCAGACCCCTCCCCCTGATGATGACACAATTCAGCCTCCCAGCGGCACAGATCCCACCCCCTGATGATGACACAATTCAGCCTCCCAGCGGCACAGCCCCACCCCCTGATGATGACACAATTCAGCCTCCCAGTGGCACCGGCCCCACCCATTCATGGTAATGTTCTCTGTGTGCACGAATGGCAATGTCTTCGTTGTTGAATTGCTCAGAGAACTTGCGACTTTGTAAATGAACAAAATTGTTTATTAATTAACAAAATCACTAAAGGGTTTCTATGATGTAAGATTGCAGTTGGATATTACAGCTAAATACAAATAACTATGGTTAACTCTTATTAATCACTGTAAACTCAGGAGCTGCTCGATATGCGACTGTGCTCTGTGTTTGTTGTCCACATTTTCTCGCTCTGTGCTGTGCAGGAGATTTTCTTGTATCTCCATGAGGCCTGTCTTCTAGTGACCTATTCCTGTCACCACGCCACCTGTGGTTGGATGCTAGAATCTCAGTCTGTGCATACGGCACCTCTCCTAACTTGCAGTTCGGTTATTCAATTATAAACAAATGATATTCTACATATCAGTACAACCAATTGTCCCCAGCCAATAGGATCCAGGCAGGTTATAACATTACAGTGAAGGTCAGACAGGATAATCTCTTCCCCTTATGATGGCCTTTAGGCTTTCCCAGAGTGCTGAACACTGTTTTTGAGTTGGATAAAGTCTACTATAGCAGCAGGCAATTGCTCACAATTACCGACAGAGACCTTCATTGGGTACATTTTGGAGTCTGTAGATAGGGTCTCAAAACCTTGGGTGGGACTTTCTGGGCCTGTTTCCAGTTAGTGCAGGAAACTCAGATTTGGCTGCCAACGAGATCCGCTGCTCTGGCCAATCTTGTGGCATTTTGTGTGGCTGTTCCTTGTGGGCGGGGAAGCCACCATGGAGCGGGGAGGGGGTCGAATCGCCTTCAGTGGGACCAGAAGATCCCGTACTCGGGAAGGGACAGAAGTGTCATAATATACACATCACTATCATGGTGCAGACACACACTGATTGACACACAGCCAGACCAATCAACACACACAACACCGCAGTCAATCACCAGTTAGAGCAACACTCACTATAAAGACAGAGGGCATCAGTTTTCCCGCTCATTCGGGATGCAGCCTCTCAGAAGGACAGAGCTCACAGCTTGTAGCATAGATCTTTACCATGTGCTGAGTGCATATACTGGTTAGGATAGGCATAGGTCTTCAGTTTAATCGAACATAGTATCGACCCACAGTGAAAGTATGTTCAACAGTTTCCAGCTTAATAAAATAGTGTTGTACTATTTCAAGTGTTGGCAGCCTGTATGTGTTACTGCTGAGGTAAACGCAGTCTCCACAGATCCAGAGTACCCAACACATCAAGAAGGTCTTGCTCCATGACTATCAGAGTCGGAACTTGTCATAATATATACCAACATATCATGGTGCAGACACACACTGGGTGCTGCCTCTTGAGTGTAACAGGAACTTATTCAACCCAGCACAGACTCACAACACGTGCTGAGAGAATCAACTGGTTCGGACAAGGCTTAGGTCTCAAGTTCAAGTTAGCATTATTTAGACCCACAGTCATCGTGTGTTAGTTAGTAAGAAGTAGTTAATAAAATTAAGTTGAACCTTCATCTGTGTTGGAAGTGTCTGTTCATCTCTCAAGCCCACACAAGCCAACACATCAAAACTCAGAAAGGCTGAAGGGAATCTGGTTAGAAACTACATCCAGATAATGGAGGGAAGGTGTTTTAAATGGAGCTGAGAGGGCAGACACTGCTCCCAGTTTAACATCTCCTTGATGTTTGCGTGACTTCAATTAATGAAGCTGCCCAAACTGATCAATGAAAATGGAATGTGGGTGGGGAATATGTTTACACAGGGGTTTTTCCACAAAGCAGCTTAAAACATCACGGGCACATCATGCAAGTTAGATCAGTGAAGGTTGTACAATAAGATGCAATGTGATCTCTGTGTGAATGCTGTAAATGTTGTCACAAATCATTCATCACAGGGAATATCAAACAAAGGAGCAATTCCAGGAAAGATGATGTGGAGATGCCGGCGTTGGACTGGGGTGAGCACAGTAAGAGGTCTGACAACACCAGGTTCAAGTCCAACAGGCTTGTTTCAAACACGAGCTTTCGGAGCACAGCTCCTTCTTCAGGTGAATGGAGAGGTATGAGGAAAGTGACACGCAGAGAATGACATTACACAGACAAGGCCATTCTACCCTTTGTGGCTGTGCTGCCCCAGTGAAAGAGTTATCCAATTAATCACAATCGCCGATCTCTTTTCACAGATCATTCCCTTCAGGATTTTACCCAACTCCCTTTGGAAAGTTCCTGTTCAATCTGATTGTGGAACTTCCGGCGACGGATGTGATTGGAGGACGTGCACCAGGAGACGCTCCGATTCGGACACGACCTGTAAAACGCTAAAAAGGCAGCAGTAGCCAAACAAAACTGAAGCAAATACTCGGGGAATGATGCAGCATTTAAAAAATGCTAAAAAGCAACAAACACAAAAGAGGAGGAGCCAGGTGTGCTCCTCAGATTCGGAAGCTACCATGGAGTCAGCAGGAAACAAAATGGTGGTGGTGTAGCTCCTCCCCCCAGGTGACTGTGTGGCCAACAGTCGAGGACATTAGCCGCATCATGGCAGCTGAACTGAAAACGTACCATTGGGAGCTGGCCGGAGAGGTGAAAGGTCAGTGGATGAATCGCTGAGCCACATTTCCAGCCAATTGGAAGGGATAGATATAAAAATGGAAGCGTGGGGTGACACGGTGAGAAATATGGAGGTGACTCTCTCCGACCAGAGCGAGCAGATCACGGTGCTTGAAAAAATAACTTGTCTTTGGTCATGGATTGGAATAATGTTTTAAGAAATAAACTATGTGACCTGGAGAGCAGGTCTCGAAGCAAAACCCCCGCCTCCTGGGTCTGCTGGAGGGAACGGAGGACAGCACCTCCACAGAATTCATAGCCCACATGTTGTTTAAAATGGTAGGTTGAGGGCAGCATGGTGGCACAGTGGTTAGCACAGCTGCCTCATGGCGCCGAGGTCCCAGGTTCGATCCCGGCTCTGTGTTACTGTCCGTGAGGAGTTTGCACATTCTCCCCGTGTCTGTGTGAGTTTCGCCCCCCACAACCCAAAAGATGTGCAGGGTAGGTAGATTGGCCACGCTAACTTGCCCCTTTATTGGAAAAAAATAATTGGGTGATCTAAATTTATTTATTTTTTAAATGGTGGGCTAGAAAGTGCTTAAATCCACCCCCCCCCCCCCCCCCCCCCCCCCCCCCCCACCTCCACCCCGGTGCTAGATCGGGCTCATCGCGCACTGTGACCAAGACATTGTACAGAGGAACCCCCTCAAGCAATGTCTTAATGTTCCATAACTTTAAAGAAAAAGAGCAGAACCTGCGATTGGCCGGGGAGCACGGTGACATTAAATGGGGGGATTGTAGATCTGAGTAGATACAATACAACTGAGCAAACACTAGAGGGAGCACGGGAGAGCTATAAATACACAGGGACAGGAAGTGAGGACACACTTCACAGAAGGCAGAACTGGTAGCAGGACACAGACACAAGCAGGCAGCATTTGAGGTAGCCGTAAGTTAACCTCTGAAGACAGAAAAAATTCACAATAAAGCACCTTCTCCAACTTTGAGACTATGAGCTTTATTAAGACACGAGGAACAACACAGGGATCACTAAATCCGACTTTCCCAGCACCTTAGCGTCGATTTGGCGAAGGAAGAGCAGCATTTAGCGGTGGAAAATCTGCCCTATTCAGGAAGGGTATCCGGTTTGAGCTACTTTACCCGGCCCATATCAGTCTTGGTCGAGGGGATGGATCACTCCTTCGACTCCCCAGACAATGCAAACACTTTTGTTGGGAAACTTTTTGTTTGAATTCTGTGTAAATCTTTCTCCATCGTTGTCTGAAAGTTAAATTCCTGTGTGTTGGAAAGTGATTGTTTATTTGGCTGATTTACACTGTCAAGCCTTCCCTTTTTGCCACATTAGTGCTGTATATATTGCTCTTATGGTGCTGTCGTCACCACGGGATTGTTAGAAGTGACATTTTCTCTGAATAATGTCAATGCCTTAGGACCGGCACAGACCGGTGTTCTGGTGGGATCTCCACACCATGGTGTTACCAAATCCTTTGCTTGCTGAACTACAGATATAATGTCTGACCCAGGTGGGAGAGGCGCTAGAGGTTCTCCTCTCCACCTTATAACCTGGAATGTGAGGGATTTGAATGGACTAGTGAAGCGGGCAAGGGGCTTTGCACATTTGAGGGTCTGGACCCAGGTGTTGTGATCCTACAGCAGACCCACTTGTGGGTGATGGACCAGCTGAGGCTTGGGTGGGACAAATCTTTCACTCAGTATTTAATGGTCGGGCTAGAGGCACAGCAATACTAATTCACAAAAATACAATTTACTCCCCCCCTGATTATGGATGACCCCAATGGTCACTATATTATCATCTGTAGTTCACTTGAAAATACTCTGGTTATTTTGGTGAATAGTTATGCTCCCAATTGGGATGGCCCAAGCTTCATAAACTCCCTGGTGAGCGCCCTCCCCGATTTAGACTCACATCGGATGATTCTGGGAGGAGATTTAAACTGTGTCTTGGACCCAAAAATGGACCGTTCCATGTCCAAATCCCGGCCCAAACTGGCATGTCCCAGGCATTGATCCCTTTCATTGATAGAAGATAGAACATAGAACATACAGTGCAGAAGGAGGCCATTGGGTCCATCGAGTCTGCACCGACCCACTTAAGTCCTCACTTCCACCCTATCCCACTAACCCCTCATAACCGTTCTTTGGACACAAAGGGCAATTTAGCATGGCCAATCCACCTAACCTGCATATCTTTGGACTGTGGGAGGAAACCGGAGCACCCGGAGGAAACCCACGCACACACGGGGAGAACGTGCAGACTCCGCACAGACAGTGACCCAAGCCGGGAATCGAACCTGGGATCCTGATGCTGTGGAGCAATTGTGCTAACCACTATGCTACCGTGCTGCCCAATTTGGATTGGAGGGGTTGACCAATGGCGTTTTCTGCATCCAAGCAGTAAATAATTTCCGTTATTTTGCATATGCACCGTTCCTTCTCCCGAATTGAGTTATTGTTGTTGACAAATCCCTCCTCCCCTCAGTGAGAGCAGCTGAACACTCACACTCTGTAATTGTCACCTCGGACTATGCTCCTCATCCCGTTGGATTTTTCTTTGATCCCTGCCCCCGAGTGCCAGTCCTGGAGACGATACCCCATGTTCCTGTCAGATGACTGGTTTTGTCAATGATTGTCTGCAGTGATAGCAAACTTTACCCAACTCAACAAAACAGTGTTCAACACTCTGGGAAACCCCAAAGGCCGTCATGATGGGGGGAGATTATCCCGCCTAAAGCTCATTGTTATACCTGCCCTGATCCTATTGGCTGGGGTTTCCCCATGTTTCATGGCTAATCTGAGCTCCCACAATGAGGGGGCAATTGTTAGCAGTGTAGCTGTATAAATGGAGCTGCCAGTGTGGTACCAGCCAGAGAGGGAAGCAGGACTGAACTGCGGGTGCTGTGTACATATTGTAAATAAAGTCCCTTTCTGTTTGACTCGACAGACACAGGCTGGATTCTTTGTGGCCCTCACAAAGCTCACTGTGAAAAAGGAGAGAGTGGAACAACAAAGGCTGGTGGATTCCATCTTGGAGATTGTCAGCTAATATTCTGCTGCCCCAACGCCGGAATTCCTTACACAGAAAAAGCTCGCAACTGCAATTTGAACTGGTCTCCATGAACAAAGCGGGACATCCATTCCGATGTTCGAATGGCACCTTCCATGAACATGGGGAGAAGGCGAGGCATCTCCTTGCGCATCAACTCAAGAAGCAGGCTGCCTCCCAAGAAATCCCTCCAATTCAGAGCAGAGAAGGTAATCTAGTCTCAACCCCCCTGCAGGTAAATGTGCCTCTCAGTACATTTTACCGTGAGCCACAGTCAGAGCCTTCTCCAGATACTTCAGACATGAGGGCCGGGATTCTCCCCTACCCGGCAGGGCGGGGGGGGGGTACCGGCGTACCGGAGTGGTGAGAACCAGTCCGGCATCGGGTCTCCCCAAAGGTGCGTAATTCTCCGCACCTTTTGGGGCTAGGCCCGCGCCGGAGTGGCTCCCTCTCCGCCGACTGGCGCCAACGGCCTTTGGCACCCCGCCGACCGGCGTTGGGGCTGGCTGAAAGGCCTCCACCGGTCGGCATGAGTCCGCACGTGCGCTGGAGCGTCAGCGGCCACTGACATCACCGCCGGCTAATGCACAGTGGAGGGGGTCTCTTCCGCCTCCGCTATGGTGGAGGCCGTGGCGGCAGTGGAAGAAAAAGAGTGCCCCCACGGCACAGACCCGCCCACCGATCGGTGCACCCTGATCGCGGGCCAGGCCACCGTGGGGGCAAAACCCAGGGTCCGATCGCCCGTGTCCCCCCCAGGACTCCAGGGCCTGCTCCCGCCGCCTGCTCCCGCCGGCACCAGAGGTGGTTTAAACCACGTCGGCGGGAGAGGTCTGACAGCGGCGGGACTTCGGCCCATCACGGGCTGGTGAATCACCGCGGGGGGCTCACCGACCGGCGCGGGGGCCCGCCGACCAGCGGGGTGTGATTCCCGCCCCCGCCGATTCCCGGGTGGCAGAGAATTCCGGCCACGCGGGGGCGGGATTTACAAAGGCCCCGGGCGAATCCCCGACCCTGCGGGGGGTCGGAGAATTCCGCCCGAGGTTTCTAAATGGTTTACATACCCCAGCCATTGAGGAAGGTGTCATAATATACACACAAGTATATGATGGTGCAGACACACACACTAACTGACACACTGAAAGACCAATCAACACACAGAACACAGCAGCCAATCACCAGACCGGGCACAGTCACTATGAAGCCAGAGGGGACTAGCTTTCCCACTCATTCGGGATGCAGCCTCTGAGACAGCCAGAGCCCGCTGTCAGTAGCACGAACATCTACATTGTGCTAGCAGTATAGGCTGGTCAGGTTAGCCATAGGTCTTCAGTCAGTCTAACATAGTGTCGACCCACAGAGCAAGTATGTTTAACAGCTCATAGTTAAATAAAATAGAGTTTTACTTCTGCAAGTGTTGGCAGCCTGTCTCTCTCATTGCTCTGGTAAACGCAGCCCTCACAGACCCAGCTTACCCAACACATCAGTAGACATGAAACGGGAACTGGAATCTCCCTGAAGCCCAGAGGAAATACTGAAATGTCTCGATCGGCTGTAGTCTGGCAAAGCCCTGAGCCATGACAGCTTCGCAACAGGATTTTTATTAGAATTCTCAGAGCAACTAATTCCCTTAATTTTGGACATGCTCAATGATTCGCTGTCTCGGGGATTATTACCCCCGTCCTTGGCCCAAGCCACAGTTTCGGGACTCCTTAAAGAGGGTAAGGTCCCAGTGGAGTGTGGGTCGTACCGACACATTTCACTCCTTAACACTGATGTTAGATACTGGCGATAGTCCTGGCAATCCGGATGGAGCCCTGTCTTCCAGATAGAATATTGGAGGATTAGAAAGTAAATGTGAGTGTTATCCAGTGAATGAAACAGCCAGAGGGTCTCAACTTGGTTTGTGCCATTTCGCCTCTCGCCCTCTAATTTCCCATGTCTGGAATGCGAGCGGCCCATAATTGGGCCTTACTCCACAAACTGAGCTTGAGCCGGCAGGATCCAAACGGTCAATATGAATGTGCAGCCTTGGTTTTGTTTAGTTCCCTTTGGTGGGAATATGTTGTGTTCTTTGACTTTTGTTCCAGAATGGTCCATTGAGGTGATGACAAAGAATCCACCAATACCGAGATTGAAACAAAACTAATTTATTGGATAATAATTAATGAAATGAAGTTCACACACGCTACTGAGCTATAGTTTTAAAAAAATAAATAAATTTAGAGTACCCAATTCATATTTTTTTTTCCAATTAAGGGGCAATTTAGTGTGTTCAATCCACCTACCTTGCACATCTTTGGGTTGCGGGGGTGAAACCCACGAAACACGGGGAGAATGTGCAAACTCCACACGGACAGTGACCCAGAGCCGGGATCGAACCTGGGACCTCAGCGCCGTGAGGCAACAGAGCTAACCCACTGCGCCACCGTGCTGCCTACTGAGCTATAGTTAATAACAACGTAATGTTGATACTGCCTAGCAGTAATTAATAATCTAAATAGTCACTAATAATAACCTTGTCTCAACTCTCTCTAATCTAATACTCTCCTCGAGCTGTTCCCAGGTTTTCTCCTTCACTAACTACCCAGCATTCCCTGAGTTCTGATTGATATACAGAGATATGGTGGTGCCCTCGAGTGTTTGAATTACACAGAAATATAATAAATAACTCTTCAATAACTTGCCCATATACATACCATTAAAGCCCCCTTTTTCCTTTTCTATTTACAAAGGAAAAAATGTATATTAGTAGAATACATGATCTGTAGATGACTTTGACATGCAGTGAAAAATCAATCATGAACAAGTTCAACAGGAACGATTCACAAATCGAGTCTGTCCAGCTTCCTTCTTTTCCTGGTTGACCTCCTTGAACCACAGAGAGTATACTCAGAAGCTTTTTCTGTCCTCTGGGAATCTTCACAAACTTTGGAAGTTGTCATCGTGTCATTGAGAATATTTTCACGGAGTTGTAGATCTGGAAAAATGTTATTGTGTTGTTTGAGTTTCAATAGTACTCGTCGATTACGTCGAACAATTGATCCTTCATCTGATTGAGTGACATAGGAGTGTAGTGCTGCTTATCTAATAACTTTGCAGGCGCAGACCAACCTCCCTCAGGATTTTTGATCCTGACTGTCACCTGGAAGCAATGTTTCCAAGGAATTTGCAAGTTGATCATAATACAGACATTATCTCGTTGATGTTGCATTTTTTGTATCACGGATAGATGATCTGGAGTGGGTAGTGAAATAGACGGTAGAGTGGTCCTTAATTCCCTGTTCATCAATAATTGCGTAGATGATAGGCGTATGGAAAGCGGAGTTCATCTGCAGGTAAGTAACACAAGATGCATGTCTGCATTAGAATCAAAAGATTGATGGTAGTGCGGACTCGAAGTGATGTCCGCGAATTTGTATTCTCGAAGATTTCGGCCCATTCATGACTATCGAAGTAATAATAATAATAATCACTGATTGTCACAAGTAGGCTTCAATGAAGTTACTGTGAAAAGCCCCTAGTCGCCACATTCCGGCATCTGTACGAGGAGAACGATGTGGCCCATTTTGTATGACAGTGTTTGGAATACCATGGGGCGGGATTCTCCGGCCCCATGCCGGGTCGGAGAATCGCTGGGGAGGGGGGGGGCAAATCACGTGACGCCGCTCTGACGTCGGTCTGCCGATTGCGCCGGCGTGGGCACTGCGGCACCAGTCGGAAGCTGCTCAACGCGACCCCCCCCCCGCCGATTCTCCGCGGTCGACGGGCAGAGTGCCCACCGAGTTCAGCCGAGTCCCGCCGGCGCCGTTCGCGTGTGGTCTGATCTGACGGGAACTCGGCGTTCATGTTGCGGGGCCCGTCCTGGTGTGGGGGAGGGGGGGGATCCGACTGCGGAAGGGTCTCCGTGGTGGTCAGTACAGCGATCGGGGCCTACCGATTGGCGGGTGGGCTAATTCCGGGGGTGGCCTATGTTCTTCCATGCCAGGCCCCTGTAGGGCTCCGCCATGTTGCCCGGGGGGCCGGCACAGAGAAGGCAACCCATGCACATACGGGACTCGCGCCACGCATGCGTGGACCCGTGCCGCCCGTGCTGGTGCCCGTATGGGCAGCTGGAGCTGCGTAAAGCGCTCCAGTGCCGTGCTGGCCCCCTGTGCGATGCAGGATCGCTGCTACTAGTGGCCAAGGTGACGCCGTCGTAAAACGCTCCGGCATTTACGATGGCGTCAACGCTGCCTCTAGAACGGAAAATTCCGCTCCCTGTCTGGCAAAACTTTCCTTTGTTATTTTTATAATCGATCTGGATGTGAGATCTGACAACTTGATGACTTCAGATAATTCTAAAAGTAGTCTATGATTAACACATCATCACGAATATTGCAATGAAACAAATCAATTCCTACTTTCGACCATGGAGATATCTCCAATGCATGTTGTTGAAGATTTTCCTTACATTGTGCAGGTTGAAATTTCTGATATGTTTCGCATCCAAGTATCATATCTCGGTTGATGCCCGGCCAATACACAGCTTGCCTTGCTCTTCTCTTGCACTTTTCAATGCCAAGGATACTTTTAGAGGGTCAGTACTGAGGGAGTGCCGCACTGTCAGAGGGTCAGTATTGAGGGTGTGCTGCACTGTCAGAGGGTGAGTACTGAGGGAGTGCCGCGCTGTCAGAGGGTCAGTACTGAGGGAGTGCAGCACTGTCAGAGGGTCAGTCCTGAGGGAGTGCTGCACTGTCAGAGGGTCAGTACTGAGGGAGTGCTCCACTGTCAGATGGTCAGTACTGAGGGAGTGCTGCACTGTCAGAAGGTCAGTACTGAGGGAGTGCTGCACTGTCAGAGGGTCAGTACTGAGAGAGTGCTGGACTGTCAGAGGGTCAGTACTGAGGGAGTGCTGCACTGTCAGAGGGTCAGTACTGAGGGACCGCCGCACTGTCAGAGGGTCAGTACTGATGGAGTGCTGCACTGTTAGAGGGTCAGTACTGAGGGAGTGCTGCACTGTCAGAGGGTCAGTCCTGAGAGAGTGCCGCACTGTCAGAGGGTCAGAACTGAGGGAGTGCTCCACTGTCAGAGGGTCAGTACTGAGGGAGTACTGCACTGTCTGAGCCTCAGTACTGAGGGAGTGCTGCGCTGTCAGAGGTACAGTACTGAGGGAGGGCTGCACTGTCAGAGGGTCAGTACTGAGAGAGTGCTGCACTGTCAGAGGGTCAGTACTGAGGGAGCTGCACTGTCAGAGGGTCAGTACTGAGGGAGTGCTGCACTGTCAGAAGGTCAATACTGAGGGTGTGCTGCACTGTCAGAGGGTCAGTACTGAGGGAGGGCCGCACTGTCAGAGGGTCAGTACTGAGGGAGCTGCACTGTCAGAAGGTCAGTACTGAGGGAGTGCTGCACTTTCAGAGGGTCAGTACTGAGGGAGTGCTGCACTGTCAGAGGGTGAGTACTGAGGGACTGCTGCACTGTCAGAGGTACAGCACTGAGGGAGGGCTGCACTGTCAGAGGGTCAGTACTGAGGGAGCTGCACTGTCAGAGGGTCCGTACTGAGGGAGTGCTGCACTGTCAGAGGGACAGTACTGAGAGAGTGCCGCACTGTCAGATGGTCAGCCCTGAGGGAGTGCTGCACTGTCAGAGGGTCAGTACTGAGAGAGTGTTGCACTGTCAGAGGGTCAGTACTGAGGGAGTCCTGCACTGTCAGAGGGTCAGTACTGAGAGAGTGCTGCACTGTCAGATGGTCAGTACTGAGGGAGTGCTGCACTGTCAGAGGGTCAGTACTGAGGGAGTGCTGCACTGTCAGAGGGTCAGTACTGGGGGAGTGCTGCACTGTCAGAGGGTCAGTACTGAGGGAGAGCTGCACTGTCAGAAGGTCAATACTGAGGGAGTGCTGCACTGTCAGAGGGTCAGTACTGAGGGAGGGCCGCACTGTCAGAGGGTCAGTACTGAGGGAGCGCCGCACTGTAAGAGGGCCAGTACTGAAGGAGTTCTGCACTGTCAGAGGGTCAGTACTGAGGGAGTGCTGCACTGTCAGAGGGTCAGTACTGAGGGAGTGCTGCACTGTTAGAGGGTCAGTACTGAAGGAGTTCTGCACTGTCACAGTGTCCGTACTGAGGGAGCGCTAGTGTTGGAATGTCAGGACTTACAGACTGCTGCTTCGGTAAATTATGTATCCATTCTCCCGATTGTAACTCAATACTCTGATTAACTGAGGCAGAACTCAGCAAGAGTGAACGAGAATTCGGAAAGAATGAGATAAACACTTGACACCAGGTCATTAGAATGCTGAAACGACTTTTTACATTGACATGAGAAAGCCTTGTTAGTCTCTGCGTGACTTGAATCAATAAAGGTGTCCAAACTGCTCACTCAAATGAAATGTGGGTGGGGAGTGTGTTGGCAGTACCTGTTTCTCAGAATCAGAGTATTGCAACAGGTACTGTCCATGTAAGTTGGCACAGTGAAGAATATTCAATCAGATGTACTGAGGTGTGTGTGTCAATACGGGAGGGGATGCCATGGGTCAATCATTACAGGTGACATGAAAAAAACATGGAAAGCTGGCATGAGAGTTAATGTGGAGAGAGTGAAGAATCTGTAATCATTCTCCTTGGAGTAGAGATTGTGTAAATCACAGAATGAAATTACACAGAGTCGGCCTTTCAAAGCCATATCCAATTAATCACAATCTCTGTTCTATATTCCACAATACTGCCAATATTTCCCGTCAAGGTTTATTTCAATTCCCTTTGGAAAGTTCCTGCTGAATGAGATTCCAACACCTTCTGAAGATCACACGATCTCGCTGTATAAATAATAATTCTCATATTCTTCCCATGTGGTCTGTTATTGATGAACCGAATTCTGTGCCTTGTGGTTAACCATCCTGCTGACTCTGGACACACTTTGTCCTGACTTTCTCCTCGTGGTTTTAAACTCCTCTATTGTGACTCTCAGCAAGCCGCTCCGCTCCCAGGAGAATAATCCTAGCTTGTCCAGTCTCTCCACATTAACTATAATCCTCCACATCTGCTCTGCTGCCTCTCCAAGACTTGACATCCTGTCTAAAGTGTTGTGGCCGGAATTGAACACAATCCTCACACCAAGACTGAAGCAAAGAATGAAAAACATTTAGTGAAGCATTTCCTACCTCTGCACTCAACACCTCTACTGATTGAAGATACAAAATCCGAATCTCGATTCTCATCCATTTATTGATGTATTCTGACCCTCGCTGCCTTCTGATTCTCAGCGTTACAGTAAACTCTCCATTCCAGGGGTGTCTGAGCTGAGGTATTCAGTCACTCTCCTTGTGAATAAAGATTGGATTGGATTGGATTGGATTTGTTTATTGTCACATGTACCGAGGTACAGTGAAAAGTATTTTTCTACGAGCAGCTCAACAGATCATTCAGTACATGGAAGAAAAGGAAATTAAACAAAATTCAAGAAAATACATGAGAATACATAACAGGGCAACACAAGATATACAGTGTAACTACATAAGCATTGGCATCGGATGAAGTATACAGGGTGTAGTGTTAATGAGGTCAGTCAATAAGAGGGTCATTTAGGAGTCTGGTGACAGTGGGGAAGAAGCTGCTTTTGAGTCTGCTTGTGCGTGTTCTCAGACTTCTGGATCTCCTGCCCAATGGAAGAAGTTGGAAGAGTGAGTAAGCCGGGTGGGAGGGATCCTTGATTATGCTGCCCACTTTCCCCCGGCAGCGGGAGGTGTAGATGGAGCCCATGGATGAGAGGCAGGTTTGTGTGATGGACGGGGTGGAATTCCGTGTCGCGTCTTTTCGTCCGACGTCACTTCGTCCAACGACACTTCGTCCACGTCTTTTGGTCCAACGTCTTTTTGTCCGCCCGTCTTTTGGTCCAACGTCACTTCGTCCAATTATCCAATTACAAATTAACTCCGTATAAAACCATTTAATTGATAAAATGCAAGTACAATACAGCAAGTGAATTTAATTGTTAAAATGCAAGTAATTGATAAAATGCAAGTAAAATGCAAGTTGAAAAATGCAGTTAAAAAGTTAAAAAATCTAAAAGTGCAGTTAAAAAATCTAAAAGTTTACTAATTACATAAAATTCCCGAAATTACTTAAAATTGATGTAAATTGTAAATTCCCGAAATTCCCTAAAAGTTAGATTTCCAGAACTGTACCCGAGAGAGAATAATGGGGAGAGGACAAGATGATTTGATATTCTACAATTCCGACAGACACAGATATAAGTGGGAGTCTAATTGGATTTAGACAATGAGTGCAGTTCTGAAAGAAGCAGATTTATTTCTCGATTTTCGTCGAGTGATTAAAACCTCTGGTTGGCAGTGGGTTCTGACATTACAGGTCTGAAATGATCAAATATTCCATCAGATACAATGGCTCTCATCACGCTGGAGCATACATGGGTGAATATCCTGCAGCTTATCTTAATAATGTCTGGAGATCAAGCAGCACAAATGCAGAACTCAACATCAAGAGGCGAAATAGGTGGAGAGGATCCTTGAGCAGTAACATTGAAAAACTAAATTAAACTTTTTGTAATTGGATAATTGGACGAAGTGACGTTGGACCAAAAGACGGGCGGACAAAAAGACGTTGGACCAAAAGACGTGGACGAAGTGTCGTTGGACGAAATGACGTCGGACGAAAAGACATAGCACCTGGAATTCACGCCTCTCTGAAGTTCCTTGCCGTCCTGGGCCAAGCAGTTGCCATACCAGGCTGCGATGCAGCCCGATAGGATGCTTTCTATGGTGCATCTGTGAACGTTGGTAAGGGTTAATGTGGACATGCTGAATTTCCTTAGTTTCCTGAGGAAGCATAGGTGCTGTTGTGCTTTCTTGGTGGTAGCATCGATGTGGGTGGACCAGGACAGATTTTTGGTGATGTGCACCCCTAGGAATTTGAAACTGCTAACCATCCCAGACAGGCCATTGGGCCCCTCAATCCTGTTCCACCATACAGTAAGATCACGGTAGCTCTCACTGTGGCCTTGATCCCACTCTTTGCAGCTCCCAGTGTTGACGCGGTGAACCTATTCCAAAGATTGTGATGTGAGAGGTGAATTTTTTTAGAAATATTTTTGTTGTTAATTTTTACATTTGTGCTCTACACAGGAGCTGTTTGAAATGACTGTTACTTACAATTTAAATGCTTTTTCTTTTCTGGCACTCCACCCCCCCCCCCCCCCCCCCCCCCCCCCCCGCCCACTTTGTTCATCCCAGGGTGGTGTAGAGCCAAGAATGTGCAGGTTAGGTGGATTGGCCGTGCTGAATTGCCCTCAGGTTAAGCGGGGTTGCTGGGTTACGGGGGTGAGCTCAAGTAGGGTGCTCTTTCCAAGAGTCGGTGCAGACATGACGGGCTGAATTGCCTGCTTCTGCACTGTAAACTATGATTCTATCCCCACCCCCCCCCCCAACCACCCCCTCCCCCCATTCTCCACCCTCCTCCACTTTTCTGTTATCCAGTCTCCGTCTGAGGCCCTGTCTTCCGTCAGAGATCTTATTGTCTATCGTTCATCTTGTTTTTCTTCTTATGGCTTTGTGGGGGAACCCCTCTGGCCTCCTCTTTGATCCTTCCCTGGATATCCTGGAGTCTCTTTCGGTTCCTCCCCTGCTGCCTCCCCCTCCCTGCCCTTGTTCCTGTCTGCTTTGTGTGGCCCTGGTGGTTCCTGTCAGTCCCTTGGCTGATGAATGGCCCCCAGGCTTTGTGGACACCCTCGTTCGACCCTCGGATGGTGAACTTGATCTTCTCCAGATGGAGAAATTCTGCCGGGTCTGCCAGCCAGTCTGCAGCTGTGGGTGGTGCTGCTGATCGCCAGCCGATCAGGATTCTCCGGCGGGCGATTAGGGAGCAAAGGTGACTTGCGGTGGCGCCCATGGAGTAAACGGTCACACATTCAGCAGCTCTTGCCCTTAGTGTTTTTTTTAATGGTGTTTCAACTGGATTTTTTAGAAAATCTCTCAACATAAGTTGATCGAAGGGAGAAGAAAAGGAGGTGATCCTCAGTTTATGGAATTGTGCCCAAATAAGAGTCGAAAAAGGAGAAACCAAAAGATGAGTTAAAGCAAAAATCAGAGGTCATTGAGCTGAATGGTAACAAGACAAAGCGTCACAGGTCGATGGAGCAATGGGTCGAGTACCTGGATGAGAAGTTCAACCGGAATCGCAAGGAGTGTACAGAAGATGTAACCCAGAGGACAGCCTTGATTAAAGAGGTGGTTGACTGGGTGGAGGAGAAAATGACGACCCAGGGACAGGAGATTCGGAAGTTGCAGGAGCTGGTGACTGAGCGAGAGGAGGAGTCCACTGCAGTGGCTTTCTCTTTGAAGGTGATGTGCCTGATAAGAATCGGTCAAAGGGGGAGGGGTGGAACATTGCAATCTGGTATACAGACTTTTGAACTCAAACTGTGGGGGTCTGAGTTTGTGGGAAGGGGCAGTCTTGTTTAAAATTTCGGTCATTTAATTCTGTGAGTTAAGTTGCGATGTTGGGGAAGAAATGGGTTTGGGTGTTTTAATTTTTTTCCCCTCTCTTTTTGTGAAATTTGATTTTGATTTATTGTTTCGAGTACTGGATAGAGGGAAGAACTTTTAAGATGCGATGGGCTGTTTTAGTTTCTGCAAGAAAGGTGGTTGATTCTTGCATGCATAATTTCGCTTAATCTGCTTGAAGCTTCTTCCTTTGTGTTGGATTCTGTTTGAAGGTGATAGGACTGATAAGAATCGGTGACAGGTTGCCTCTTTGCCTGCGCATATGGGGAGGGTATGTTTGATTTTTGGGATTGTTGTTACTGTGTTAAGTGCTTGTGTTATTGCAAGGTGTAATAGAATCTGGCAGTCGGCAGGCTTTTTGAAACCAGAGGACATGCTGAGCGAGCTGGGTAGCAGGTTCACGGGCGCAATGGGGGGAGAGCTGAGGAAAGACAAAGTGGGTGAGTGGGGTGGCAGGAGGAGCGGTACTGCTGATGGGTAAGGGACAGTTAGGAGACTGGAGATGGAGATCAGATTGCAGTAGCCGCTGAGGGACGGAGCAAGCGAGGTGTGGAACACGGGCTAGGAGCTGGCCGAGGAAAGGTCACGGTTGGCCAACAGGGGAGGGGACGAAAAGCGCTCCCCTGACCAGACTGGTTACATGGAATGTTTGTGAACTGAACGGGCCGGTTAAGAGAGCTCGTGTGTTTGCAAACCTGAGACAGTTAAAAGCGGAATTGGCTATGCTACAGGAGATACACTTGAAGCTGGGAGACCAAATTAGATTAATGACGGGATGGGTCGGTGTTGTATCTTCGGATTGTGAAGTTTATTCAATTTACCGGTTGTTCTTGAGACACTGCTGATACTCAGTAGAAATTCAAGTTTAAAAACTTGTCAGGTGCAAATAAGAATTGTTTTATTTGAAGTTCATTGGTTACAACTTGAAAATGATTTAAAAGGTAGTTTGTAGACAATTTGATTTTCTTCAAAGAATCACAGGAATTATCTTCTGAGACAATAGCCTGAACACAACTTTAAAAGTCAAAGGCTGAAGTCAAAGTATGAAAATTAAATAGGAATACAGAACTCTTTTCTAATTCTCTTCCTTTACTTTCTCTCTCTCTCTCTTTCTGGCTCTTTCTTCTCTTTGTCTCTTTCTGTCTCTTTCTGTCCTTCTTTCTTTCTGCCTTTCTGTCTGTCTAAAATGGTGGCCAAATCATCCATGGATATACTATTTCATATCTGTCTTAAGCGATCCGATCACACCCCAATATAATCCTAATTGGTTTAAGCTATATTCAAAACACATTTGATTTGATAACAAGCCGTCCATCCTCACGATGCAACGCCACTTCCAATTGTTGCTTATCTGCAACAATTGAGACGTTAGTCATCTCATCATGCTATTATTCCGAAAATATAAATTAAACTCTTTTTTGACACAGTCTAAAATGTTTCGGCTTGCATACGTTATGGAATGTGGTTCAGGCTGTTATCACAAGTGGCCTGAAATCAGAACAATGGAGCCTTTAATGATTCCACCTTACAGCCCATGGGATTTAGCCCCTGTCCTTGAAAGAATGTGATGTTTTTATCAGTGGTTCTGTGTTTCCCAAACTCATGTCTGAGTTTGGAAATTGTATGTTTCAAACATTTTAAAACTGGGATTTAATATTTATGCTTTAAACTGCCTTTTTACCTATATTAAGTGTATTTAAAATACAGTCGCCCCTTTGATAAATCGAAAGATCAAGTGAGATATATCAGAATAAGATAAAAAATATCATTAAAGCGATAGGATAGGTAAAAGCGCAAAGAATAATTCATTCATATTGTCATTGCAGATTTAAACAATAGAATGGAAACTTAGCATTGCAACGAGTATTTCAACAATAATCATTAAAATTCTTAAAGAATGATTATTACAAAATAACAATTAATAAATTAGTCAAATTTGATGCCACAGATTCAGTATTAATAGATTATACAAATAATTGATTGATAATATTACGGTTAACATTTCAACAAAAGTATTTCACCTCAAATTCATCAATTGGGGGTGCAGTAGGGTTAGTGTGAATCATTCTGACAGTTGGTCCCCTGCGCTTAGCGAATAGTTCTTTGATGCACGTAGCACATTGGTATGTCATATAAATGATGAATCCAGCTGCACAGGAGAATAGGATTATTCTCATTATGGACATTCCTGTGTGTCCAAACCACCTGCAAATTCTATCCCAGAGAGAGAGAACTTGGGATGGATCAAGTTTTTTGATTTCTTTTTGGATATGTAATACCAAATCTTTAACTTCTTCAGAGTTATCAGGAATGAAAGTGCAACATTCTGCACCAATCAGGGCGCACGTGCCACCGTTTTCGGCTAGCACATAGTCAAGTGCCATTCGATTTTGCAATACCACGGTTCGAATTGTTCGCATTTCATCAGAGATTTTGTCTAGGGCAGTGGCAGCGTATTCTGCCACATCTTGGATGATGGTTGTTATTTTATTTAACTCATTCTCCATCCTTACTTCCCAATAGAAAGGAATGAATCTAGCAAAAATTGCATCTCTAAAGGTAGAACGTTTTTTTCTTTGAACAGTCATTTCTGAAATATGCAGGAGATTAGTCACATGACGAATGGCAGGTACCATGTATCCTAAATAGCAAGATCCTGACCAGGATCTTGGGAGCCAGGGATATGCTTTATCATCACAAATAAAATAGGTTCCATTATAAGCAGAATATGAGTAAATATATTCTAAGAGCCATTGGTCTTCGAATGTTTTATTATTTCTGAAGTTAGGTATGCCTGTTATCCTTGAGGACCGCATAACTCTTTATAAGCGGTTGTATGTACATTTAAAAGCTGTGTTAACATCTACATAGTTAGTACAATTACCATTACCCATTGGTATCCCTTTAGGGTCCTTACTGATGAGGCAAATTGATCCTTTTTGTTTAATATTAGTTGGGAGGTTAAGATGTTGAGGTTTTTTGTCAGGGTTAAATTGAAGTTGGTGCCATCCTGAAAAGGTGTTTAGTGGATAGCCTGCAGATTTCCATAAGTTAATAGATTTTTTGATGTCAACCTGGTACCTCCCATTGTCACATGTATATGCTCCAGAGCGGGTCACCACAGAGCGAGGGACACTTTGATAGATGTACCATTCTGCTGTTTCTGAAGCATTAAAGGGAATAGTTAGAAAGGGAATACCCTCCCCTGAGTTAGTAGGGGTTGCAATGCATACCCAACAATTAGAAATGTTAACGTTTTCAGCATATATCTTAGCTGTGTAAAGGAATGTGTTCTTATTCATTTCTGATACAACATTCACGAAGTCAATCAAATAACTGAAAATTAAAATTGCGGCAAACATTTTACTTGTACGCGCGCTTCACGTGCGATGCGTGAATCCAACTTTTCTTTCCTTTTAACTTAACAGCGGATTGGGTGGTGAGAAGGATTACGAAAGGACCTTCCCACTTTGATCCCAAAGGTTCCTTTTGCAGCTTTTTGACGTACACTTCTTCACCGGGCACCAGGTCGTGTCCACCCTCCGGAGGATCACCCCACGCAGCCAACACCTGTTGAGAAGCAGAGCTAACAGCATTTGTTAGATTTTGACAGTAAGACAGCAAAGCATCACTCATTAAATGACAGTCTGCTTTCCTCAAGTCAATAGTTCCTGGCAGAGACATTGGTCTGCCTGTGATGATTTCAAAAGGGCTCAGGCCTGTTGTTCTATTTGGTGTTGCTCTAATGCTGCATAATACTATTGGCAAAGCTTGGACCCAATTCATGCCTTCCTGGCTGTATTTAGACAGTCTTTCTTTCAAAGTTTGATTCATACGTTCCACTTGTCCTGATGATTGTGGATGATAAGGACAGTGTAAATTCCAGTTAATGTTTAATAGTTTACAGACTTCCCTACAAACAGCTCCTGTAAAGTGGGTTCCATTGTCTGAGTCAATGCTAGCTGATACTCCCCATCTGGGAATAAAGTCTTTGCATAGCACTTTGGCTGTATGGGCAGCTGTCCCTCTTCTAGTTGGAGCAGCTTCCACCCATCTGGAGAATTTATCCACTATTACAAGGACGTCATTGTACTGTTGATATTTAGGAAGAGTGATGTAGTCTACTTGTAAGTCCTGGAATGGACCTGCAGGAGCAGGAGCTCTTAATTGAGGCATTGATGTTATAGGACACAAGTAATTCTTTTGACAGGTTACACATCGGTTTGCGACCAATTGTGCATGTTTTTTGAATCCTTTACCACACCAACTTCTATGGAATCGATCCATCATTTGTTGAGGTGATATGTGTCCCCATGAATGAATTTGTTGAGCTAAGAAGGGCATTAGTGATTGCGGTGCAACTGGTTTACAAGTTTGAACTTCTCTCCAAATTTCATCATCATACGGTTGAATACCTGATTCTAACCATTTCCATTTTTCTTCCTTTGTACAATCATTCTGCATTTCACGTAAATCATGTAATAAGGTGGTTACTCCCAATTTGTAAATGTGACTGGATTCCTGATGCCATTGAGAGGCACAAAGGGAGGCAGCTTCCCTTGCTGCTTTGTCCGCAAGAGCATTTCCTCTTGCTTCCATAGTGTCCTCATGAGTATGGGCTTTACATTTTAGAATTGATACTTCTTTGGGCAAGGTCATAGCTTCTAGAAGATCTCGTACTTCCTTTCCATTTCGGATAGGTGTACCTGCTGTTGTGAGAAATCCTCTTTTTCTCCACAGTTGGCCAAAATCATGTGCTACTCCAAAACCATATCTGGAGTCAGTATAGATGTTAGCAGTTTTATCTCTTGCCACATGACATGCTTCTGTAAGTGCCTTTAATTCGGCCTGCTGAGCTTCAGCTAATACTTCGTATGGGCTTGTGACTGCCCACCCAGCTTTCCTGATACCCTTGTCAATAAAAGAGGAACCATCTGTGAATAGGATTAAATCTGGGTTCTGTAGTGGCTCTTCTTCTACTAAGCGTACTTCTTCCATTTCCTCTATTATTTTCACACAGTCATGCACTTCTCTCTCTCCCTTCCCTTGTTCCTCGGGAAGCGGGAGCAAGGACGATGGGTTAACAGGACTGGCTTTGTGAAAATATAGGTTGGGAGCTTCCAAAACTGCTGTCCATCTAGTCCATCTAGCTGATGTAACTTGTGACACTCTGTTCATGGATAGTAGAGAATGGACTGAATGTGGACATTTAATGATTAACTTTTGGTCTAGAACAAGTCCAGATGTAATCATTACAGCTCGACATGTAGCTTCCGTGGCTCGTAAGCAGCTGCCAAATGCTAGTGCCACATTGTCAAGTTTAAGGGAATAGTACCCAACTAGTCTTAACTGATCACCATGTTCTTGAGCTAGTACTGCAGTCATGTAACCATCTCTTTCATGAACAAACATGGTAAAAGGTTTCCCGTTGTTTGGAATACCTAAGGCTTGCGCTGAACACAGGACCTTTTTCAAATTCAGAAATGATTGTTTTTGTTCAGAATTGGGTTTAACTCGATCTTTTGATTTTCTGTTTCCTTTTAGAAGATCATTCAATGGCTGGCATAACTGAGTATAAGAATCAATCCAATTTCTGTTAAAATTACAGAGTCCCAAGAAAGATCTGACTTCTACAGTCGGGTAAGTGTTTCATTCAGGACAGGACATTGAAACAAGGAGGGTGGCTATCCTGATTAATAAAAGGCTGACATTCGAGGTGGGGAGGATAGAGGTAGACCCGGAAGGCAGATTTATTACGGTTAGTGGGAATCTAGAGGGAATGGCAGTGGTGCCCCAAACTGAGATGATGTCGTGTTTATCAGGAAGGTACTGGGGAAGATCCCAGACCTTGACTCACACCAGCTGATCTTGGGGGGTGACTTTAATATGGTCCTGGACCCGAGGCTGGACCGGTCGAGTGCTATGTCGGGGAAGCTATCAGCAATGGCAAAGGAACTGCAGGGGTTCATGGAGCGCATGGGAGGGGTGGATCCGTGGGGATTTGAGAGACAAAGGCGCAGGGAATATTTATTCTATTCCCACGTTTATAAGGCATACTCCAGGATAGATTTCTTCGTGCTAGATAAAACACTGTTAGCAGGGGTTGAGTAGTCAGCAATTGTGGTCTCAGATCATGCACCACACTGGATAGACCTACGGGCAGACACGGGAATGTCCCAGTGCCCACAGTGGGCACTAGATACAGGGCTGTTAGCGGATGAGGAGATCTGTGAGCGAGTGAGAGAGGCCATTCGGGGGATATAAAGATCAATGACATGGGAGAGACTGCAGCTGGGGTGATCTGGGAGGCACTGAGGGAGTGCTGCACTGTCAGAGGGTGAGTACTGAGGGAGTGCTGCACTGTCAGAGGGTCAGTACTGAGGGTGTGCTGCACTGTCAGAGGGTCAGTACTGAGGGAGTGCCGCACTGTCAGAGGGTCAGTACTGAGGGAGTGCTGCACTGTCAGAGGGTCAGTACTGAAGGAGTGCTGCACTGTCAGAGGGCCAGTACTGAGGGAGTGCTGCACTGTCAGAGGGTGAGTACTGAGGGAGTGCTGCACTGTCAGAGGGTCAGTCATGAGAGAGTGCCGCACTGTCAGAGGGTCAGTACTGAGGGAGTGCTGCACTGTCAGAGGGTCAGTACTGAGGGAGTTCTGCACTGTCTGAGCCTCAGTACTGAGGGAGTGCTGCACTGTCAGAGGGTCAGTACTGAGGGACTGCTGCACTGTCAGAGGATCAGTACTGAGGGAGTGCTGCACTGTCAGAGGGTCAGTACTGAGGGAGTGCCGCACTGTCAGAGGGTCAGTACTGAGGGACTGCTGCACTGTCAGAGGATCAGTACTGAGGGAGTGCTGCACTGTCAGAGGGTCAGTACTGAGGGACCTGCACTGTCAGAGCATCAGTACTGAGGGAGTGCTGCACTGTCAGAGGGTCAGTACTGAGGGAGTGCTGCACTGTTAGAGAGTCAGTACTGAGGGAGTTCTGCACTGTCACAGTGTCCGTACTGAGGGAGCGCTAGTGTTGGAAGGTCAGGACTTACAGACTGCTGCTTCGGTAAATTATGTATCCCTTCTCCCGATTGTAACTCAATACTCTGATTAACTGAGGCAGAACTCAGCAGAGTGAACGAGAATTCGGTAAGAATGAGTTAAACAATTGACACCAGGTCATTAGAATGCTGAAACGACTTTTTACATTGACATGAGAAAGCCTTGTTAATCTCTGCGTGACTTGAATCAATAAAGGTGTCCAAACTGCTCACTCAAATGAAATGTGGGTGGGGAGTGTGTTGGCAGTACCTGTTTCTCAGAATCAGATTATTGCAACAGGTACTGTCCATGTAAGTTGGCACAGTGAAGAATATTCAATCAGATGTACTGAGGTGTGTGTGTCAATACGGGAGGGGATGCCATGGGTCAATCATTACAGGTGACATGAAAAAAACATGGAAAGCTGGCATGAGAGTTAATGTGGAGAGAGTGAAGAATCTGTAATCATTCTCCTTGGGGTAGAGATTGTGTAAATCACAGAATGAAATTACACAGAGTCGGCCTTTCAAAGCCATATCCAATTAATCACAATCTCTGTTCTATATTCCACAATACTGCCAATATTTCCCATCAGGGTTTAGTTCAATTCCCTTTGGAAAGTTCCTGCTGAATGAGATTCCAACACCTTCTGAAGATCACACGATCTCGCTGTATAAATAATAATTCTCATATTCTTCCCATGTGGTCTGTTATTGATGACCCGAATTCTGTGCCTTGTGGTTAACCATCCTGCTGACTCTGGACACACTTTGTCCTGTCTTTCTCCTCGTGGTTTTAAACTCCTCTATTGTGACTCTCAGCAAGCCTCTCAGCTCCCAGGAGAACAATTCCAGCTTGTCCAGTTTAAAGTGCTGTGACCAGAATTGAAAACAATCCTCACACCAAGACTGAAGCAAAGAATGATAAACATTTAGTGAAGCATTTCCTACCTCTGCACTCAACACCTCTACTGATTGAAGATACAAAATCCGAATCTCGATTCTCATCCATTTATTGATGTATTCTGACCCTCGCTGCCCTTCTGATTCTCAGCGTTACAGTAAACTCTCCATTCCAGGGGTGTCTGAGCTGAGGTATTCAGTCACTCTCCTTGTGAATAAAGATTGGATTGGATTGGATTGGATTTATTTATTGTCACGTGTACCGAGGTACAGTGAAAAGTATTTTTCTGCGTGCAGCTCAACAGATCATTCAGTACATGGAAGAAAAGGAAATTAAACAAAATTCAAGAAAATACAAGAAAATACATGAGAATACATAACAGGGCAACACAAGATATACAGTGTAACTACATAAGCATTGGCATCGGATGAAGTATACAGGGTGTAGTGTTAATGAGGTCAGTCAATAAGAGGGTCATTTAGGAGTCTGGTGACAGTGGGGAAGAAGCTGCTTTTGAGTCTGCTTGTGCGTGTTCTCAGACTTCTGGATCTCCTGCCCAATGGAAGAAGTTGGAAGAGTGAGTAAGCCGGGTGGGAGGGATCCTTGATTATGCTGCCCACTTTCCCCCGGCAGCGGGAGGTGTAGATGGAGCCCATGGATGAGAGGCAGGTTTGTGTGATGAACGGGGTGGAATTCACGCCTCTCTGAAGTGCCTTGCAGTCCTGGGCCAAGCAGTTGCCATACCAGGCTGTGATGCAGCCCGATAGGATGCTTTCTATGGTGCATCTGTAAACGTTGGTAAGGGTTAATGTGGACATGCTGAATTTCCTTAGTTTCCTGAGGAAGCATAGGTGCTGTTGTGCTTTCTTGGTGGTAGCATCGATGTGGGTGGACCAGGACAGATTTTTGGTGATGTGCACCCCTAGGAATTTGAAACTGCTAACCATCCCAGACAGGCCATTGGGCCCCTCAATCCTGTTCCACCATACAGTAAGATCACGGTAGCTCTCACTGTGGCCTTGATCCCACTCTTTGCAGCTCCCAGTGTTGACGCGGTGAACCTATTCCAAAGATTGTGATGTGAGAGGTGAATTTTTTTAGAAATATTTTTGTTGTTAATTTTTACATTTGTGCTCTATACAGGAGCTGTTTGAAATGACTGTTACTTACAATTTAAATGCTTTTTCTTTTCTGGCACTCCCCCCCCCCCCCCCCCCACTTTGTTCATCCCAGGGTGGTGTAGAGCCAAGAATGTGCAGGTTAGGTGGATTGGCCGTGCTAAATTGCCCTTAGGTTAAGCGGGGTTGCTGGGTTACGGGGGTGAGCTCAAGTAGGGTGCTCTTTCCAAGAGTCGGTGCAGACACGACGGGCTGAATTGCCTGCTTCTGCACTGTAAACTATGATTCTATCCCCCCCCCCCCAACCACCCCCTCCTCCCATTCTCCACCCTCCTCCACTTTTCTGTTATCCAGTCTCCGTCTGAGGCCCTGTCTTCCGTCAGAGATCTTATTGTCTATCGTTCATCTTGTTTTTCTTCTTCTGGCTTTGTGGGGTAACCCCTCTGGCCTCCTCTTTGATCCTTCCCTGGATATCCTGGAGTCTCTTTCGGTTCCTCCCCTGCTGCCTCCCCCTCCCTGCCCTTGTTCCTGTCTGCTTTGTGTGGCCCTGGTGGTTCCTGTCAGTCCCTTGGCTGATGAATGGCCCCCAGGCTTTGTGGACACCCTCGTTCGACCCTCGGATGGTGAACTTGATCTTCTCCAGATGGAGAAATTCTGCCGGGTCTGCCAGCCAGTCTGCAGCTGTGGGTGGTGCTACTGATCGCCAGCCGATCAGGATTCTCCGGCGGGCGATTAGGGAGCAAAGGTGACTTGCGGTGGCGCCCATGGAGTAAACGGTCACACATTCAGCAGCTCTTGCCCTTAGTGTTTTTTTTAATGGTGTTTCAGCTGGATTTTTTAGAAAATCTCTCAACATAAGTTGATCGAAGGGAGAGGAAAAGGAGGTGATCCTCAGTTTATGGAACTGTGTCCAAATAAGAGTCGAAAAAGGAGAAACCAAAAGATGAGTTAAAGCAAAAATCAGAGGTCATTGAGCTGAATGGTAACAAGACAAAGCGTCACAGGTCGATGGAGCAATGGGTCGAGTACCTGGATGAGAAGTTCACCCGGAATCGCAAGGAGTGTACAGAAGATGTAACCTAGAGGACAGCCTCGATTAAAGAGGTGGTTGACTGGGTGGAGGAGAAAATGACGACCCAGGGACAGGAGATTCGGAAGTTGCAGGAGCTGGTGACTGAACGAGAGGAGGAGTCCACTGCAGTGGCTTTCTCTTTGAAGATGATGTGCCTGATAAGGACCCGTCAAAGGGGGAGGGGTGGAACATTGCAATCTGGTATACAGACTTTTGAACTCAAACTATGGGGGTCTGAGTTTGTGGGAAGGGGCAGTCTTGTTTAAAATTTCGGTCTTTTAATTCTGTGAGTTAAGTTGCGATGTTGGGGAAGAAATGGGTTTGGGTGTTTTAATTTTTCCCCCCTCTCTTTTTGAAAATTTGATTTTGATTTATTGTTTCGAGTACTGGATAGAGGGAAGAACTTTTAAGATGCGATGGGCTGTTTTTGTTTCTGCAAGAAAGGTGGTTGATTCTTGTATGCATAATTTCGCTTAATCTGCTTGAAGCTTCTTCCTTTGTGTTGGATTCTGTTTGTAGGACAAAGGACTGATAAGAATTGGTGACAGGTTGCCTCTTTGCCTGCGCGTATGGGGAGGGTATGTTTGATTTTTGGGATTGTTGTTACTGTGTTAAGTGCTTTGTGTTATTGCAAGGTGTAATAGAATCTGGCAGTCGGCAGGCTTTTTGACACCAGAGGACATGCTGAGCGAGCTGGGTAGCAGGTTCACGGGAGCAATGGGGGGAGAGCTGAGGAAAGACAAAGTGGGTGAGTGGGGTGGCAGGAGGAGCGGTACTGCTGACGGGTAAGGGACAGTTAGGAGACTGGAGATGGAGATCAGATTGCAGTAGCCGCTGAGGGGCGGAGCAAGCGAGGTGTGGAACACGGGCTAGGAGCTGGCCGAGGAAAGGTCATGGTTGACCAACAGGGGAGGGGACGAAAAGCGCCCCCCTGACCAGACTGGTTACATTGAATGTTTGTGAACTGAACGGGCCGGTTAAGAGAGCTCGTGTGTTTGCAAACCTGAGACAGTTAAAAGCGGAATTGGCTATGCTACAGGAGATACACTTGAAGCTGGGAGACCAAATTAGATTAAAGACGGGATGGGTCGGGTAAGTGTTTCATTCAGGACAGGACTTTGAAACAAGGAGGGTGGCTATCCTGATTAATAAATGGCTGACATTCGAGGTGGGGAGGATAGAGGTAGACCCGGAAGGCAGATTTATTACGGTTAGTGGGAAGCTAGAAGGAATGGCAGTGGTGCTGGTGAATATATATGCCCCAAACTGAGATGATGTCGCGTTTATCAGGAAGGTACTGGGGAAGATCCCAGACCTTGACTCACACCAGCTGATCTTGGGGGGTGACTTTAATATGGTCCTGGACCCGAGGCTGGACCGGTCGAGTGCTATGTCGGGGAAGCTATCAACAATGGCAAAGGAACTGCGAAGGTTCATGGAGCGCATGGGAGGGGTGGATCCGTGGAGATTTGAGAGACCAAGGCGCAGGGAATATTTATTCTATTCCCACGTATATAAGGCATACTCCAGGATAGATTTCTTCGTGCTAGATAAAACACTGTTAGCAGGGGTTGAGTACTCAGCAATTGTGGTCTCAGATCATGCACCACACTGGATAGACCTACGGGCAGACACGGGAATGTCCCAGTGCCCACAGTGGGCACTAGATACAGGGCTGTTAGCGGATGAGGAGATCTGTGAGCGAGTGAGAGAGGCCATTCGGGGGACATAAAGATCAATGACATGGGAGAGACTGCAGCTGGGGTGATCTGGGAGGCACTGAGGGAGTGCTCCACTGTCAGAGGGTCAGTACTGAGAGAGTGCCGCACTGTCAGAGGGTCAGTACTGAGGGAGTGCTGCACTGTCAGAGGGTCAGTCCTGAGGGAGTGCTGCACTGTCAGAGGGTCAGTACTGAGGGAGTGCTCCACTGTCAGATGGTCAGCACTGAGGGAGTGCTGCACTGTCAGAGGGTTAGTACTGAGAGAGTGCTGAACTGTCAGAGGGTCAGTACTGAGGGAGTGCTGCACTGTCAGAGGGTCAGTACTGAGGGACCGCCGCACTGTCAGAGGGTCAGTACTGATGGAGTGCTGCACTGTTAGAGGGTCAGTACTGAGGGAGTGCTGCACTGTCAGAGGGTCAGTCATGAGAGAGTGCCGCACTGTCAGAGGGTCAGTACTGAGGGAGTGCCGCACTGTCAGAGGGTCAGAACTGAGGGAGTGCTCCACTGTCAGAGGGTCAGTACTGAGGGAGTACTGCACTGTCTGAGCCTCAGTACTGAGGGAGTGCTGCACTGTCAGAGGGTGAGTACTGAGGGAGTATCGCACTGTCAGAGGGTCAGTACTGAGGGACTGCTGCACTGTCAGAGGTACAGTACTGAGGGAGGGCTGCACTGTCAGAGGGTCAGTACTGAGAGAGTGCTGCACTGTCAGAGGGTCAGCACTGAGGGAGCTGCACTGTCAGAGGGTCAGTACTGAGGGAGTGCTGCACTGTCAGAAGGTCAATACTGAGGGAGTGCTGCACTGTCAGAGGGTCAGTACTGAGGGAGGGCCGCACTGTCAGAGGGTCAGTACTGAGGGAGTGCTGCACTGTCAGAGGGTCAGTACTGAGGGAGTGCTGCACTGTTAGAGGGTCAGTACTGAAGGAGTGCTGCACTGTCAGAGGGTCAGTACTGAGAGAGTGCTCCACTGTCAGAGGGTCAGTACTGAGGGAGTGCTGCACTGTCAGAGGGTCAGTACTGAGGGAGCTGCACTGTCAGAGCGTCAGTACTGAGGGAGTGCTCCACTGTCAGAGGGTCTGTACTGAGAGAGTGCCGCACTGTCAGAGGGTCAGTACTGAGGGAGTGCTGCACTGTCAGAGGGTCAGTCCTGAGGGAGTGCTGCACTGTCAGAGGGTCAGTACTGAGGGAGTGCTCCACTGTCAGATGGTCAGTACTGAGGGAGTGCTGCACTGTCAGAAGGTCAGTACTGAGGGAGTGCTGCACTGTCAGAGGGTCAGTACTGAGGGAGCGCCGCACTGTCAGAGGGTCAGTCCTGAGAGAGTGCCGCACTGTCAGAGGGTCAGAACTGACGGAGTGCTCCACTGTCAGAGGGTCAGTACTGAGGGAGTACTGCACTGTCTGAGCCTCAGTACTGAGGGAGTGCTGCACTGTCAGAGGGTGAGTACTGAGGGAGTACCGCACTGTCAGAGGGTCAGTACTGAGGGACTGCTGCACTGTCAGAGGTATAGTACTGAGGGAGGGCTGCACTGTCAGAGAGTCAGTACTGAGGGAGCTGCACTGTCAGAGGGTCAGTACTGAGGGAGTGCTGCACTGTCAGAGGGTCAGTACTAAGAGAGTGCCGTACTGTCAGATGGTCAGTACTGAGGAAGTGCTGCACTGTCAGAGGGTCAGGACTGAGAGAGTGCTGCACTGTCAGAGGGTCAGTACTGAGGGAGCTGCACTGTCAGAAGGTCAGTACTGAGGGAGTGCTGCACTGTCAGAGGGTCAGTACTGAGGGAGTGCTGCACTGTCAGAGGGTGAGTACTGAGGGAGTGCTGCACTGTCAGAGGGTCAGTTCTGAGGGAGCGCCGCACTGTCAGAGGGTCAGTACTGAGAGATTGCTGTACTGTTAGAGGGTCAGTACTGAGGGAGTGCTCCACTGTCAGAGGGTCAGTACTGAGGGAGGGCTGCACTGTCAGAGGGTCAGTACTGAGGGAGCTGCACTGTCAGAGGGTCTGTACTGAGGGAGTGCTGCACTGTCAGAAGGACAGTACTGAGAGAGTGCCGCACTGTCAGATGGTCAGCACTGAGGGTGTGCAGCACTGTCAGAGGGTCAGTACTGAGAGAGTGCTGCACTGTCAGAGGGTCAGTACTGAGGGAGCTGCACTGTCAGAGGGTCAGTACTGAGAGAGTGCCGCACTGTCAGATGGTCAGTACTGAGGGAGTGCTGCACTGTCAGAGGGTCAGTACTGAGAGGGTGCTGCACTGTCAGATGGTCATTACTGAGGGAGTGCTGCACTGTCAGAGGGTCAGTACTGAGGGAGTGCTGCACTGTCAGAAGGTCAATACTGAGGGAGTGCTGCACTGTCAGAGGGTCAGTACTGAGGGAGGGCCGCACTGTCAGAGGGTCAGTACTGAGGGAGCTGCACTGTCAGAAGGTCAGTACTGAGGGAGTGCTGCACTGTCAGAGGGTCAGTACTGAGGGAGTGCTGCACTGTCAGAGGGTGAGTACTGAGGGACTGCTGCACTGTCAGAGGTACAGTACTGAGGGAGGGCTGCACTGTCAGAGGGTCAGTACTGAGGGAGCTGCACTGTCAGAGGGTCCGTACTGAGGGAGTGCTGCACTGTCAGAGGGACAGTACTGAGAGAGTGCCACACTGTCAGATGGTCAGCACTGAGGGAGTGCTGCACTTTCAGAGGGTCAGTACTGAGAGAGTGCTGCACTGTCAGAGGGTCAGTACTGAGGGAGTGCTGCACGGTCAGAGGGTCAGTACTGAGAGAGTGCCGCATTGTCAGATGGTCAGTACTGAGGGAGTGCTGCACTGTCAGAGGGTCAGTACTGAGAGAGTGCTGCACTGTCAGATGGTCAGTACTGAGGGAGTGCTGCACTGTCAGAAGGTCAGTACTGAGGGAGTGCTGCACTGTCAGAGGGTCAGTACTGAGGGAGTGCTGCACTGTCAGAGTGTCAGTACTGAGGGAGAGCTGCACTGTCAGAAGGTCAATACTGAGGTAGTGCTGCACTGTCAGAGGGTCAGTACTGAGGGAGGGCCGCACTGTCAGAGGGTCTGTACTGAGGGAGCGCCGCACTGTCAGAGGGCCAGTACTGAAGGAGTTCTGCACTGTCAGAGGGTCAGTACTGAGGGAGTGCTGCACTGTCAGAGGGTCAGTACTGAGTGAGTGCTGCACTGTCAGAGGGTCAGTACTGAGGGAGTGCTGCACTGTTAGAGGGTCAGTACTGAAGGAGTTCTGCACTGTCACAGTGTCCGTACTGAGGGAGCGCTAGTGTTGGAATGTCAGGACTTACAGACTGCTGCTTCGGTAAATTATGTATCCATTCTCCCGATTGTAACTCAATACTCTGATTAACTGAGGCAGAACTCAGCAAGAGTGAACGAGAATTCGGAAAGAATGAGATAAACACTTGACACCAGGTCATTAGAATGCTGAAACGACTTTTTACATTGACATGAGAAAGCCTTGTTAGTCTCTGCGTGACTTGAATCAATAAAGGTGTCCAAACTGCTCACTCAAATGAAATGTGGGTGGGGAGTGTGTTGGCAGTACCTGTTTCTCAGAATCGGATTATTGCAACAGGTACTGTCCATGTAAGTTGGCACAGTGAAGAATATTCAATCAGATGTAGTGAGGTGTGTGTGTCAATACGGGAGGGGATGCCATGGGTCAATCATTACAGGTGACATGAAAAAAACATGGAAAGCTGGCATGAGAGTTAATGTGGAGAGAGTGAAGAATCTGTAATCATTCTCCTTGGAGTAGAGATTGTGTAAATCACAGAATGAAATTACACAGAGTCGGCCTTTCAATGCCATATCCAATTAATCACAATCTCTGTTCTATATTCCACAATACTGCCAATATTTCCCGTCAAGGTTTATTTCAATTCCCTTTGGAAAGTTCCTGCTGAATGAGATTCCAACACCTTCTGAAGATCACACGATCTCGCTGTATAAATAATAATTCTCATATTCTTCCCATGTGGTCTGTTATTGATGACCCGAATTCTGTGCCTTGTGGTTAACCATCCTGCTGACTCTGGACACACTTTGTCCTGACTTTCTCCTCGTGGTTTTAAACTCCTCTATTGTGACTCTCAGCAAGCCGCTCCGCTCCCAGGAGAATAATCCTAGCTTGTCCAGTCTCTCCACATTAACTATAATCCTCCACATCTGCTCTGCTGCCTCTCCAAGACTTGACATCCTGTCTAAAGTGTTGTGGCCGGAATTGAACACAATCCTCACACCAAGACTGAAGCAAAGAATGATAAACATTTAGTGAAACATTTCCTACCTCTGCACTCAACACCTCTACTGATTGAAGATACAAAATCCGAATCTCGATTCTCATCCATTTATTGATGTATTCTGACCCTCGCTGCCCTTCTGATTCTCAGCGTTATAGTAAACTCTCCATTCCAGGGGTGTCTGAGCTGAGGTATTCAGTCACTCTCCTTGTGAATAAAGATTGGATTGGATTGGATTGGATTTGTTTATTGTCACATGTACCGAGGTACAGTGAAAAGTATTTTTCTGCGAGCAGCTCAACAGATCATTCAGTACATGGAAGAAAAGGAAATTAAACAAAATTCAAGAAAATACAAGAAAATACATGAGAATACATAATATGGCAACACAAGATATACAGTGTAACTACATAAGCATTGGCATCGGATGAAGCATACAGGGTGTAGTGTTAATGAGGTCAGTCAATAAGAGGGTCATTTAGGAGTCTGGTGACAGTGGGGAAGAAGCTGCTTTTGAGTCTGCTTGTGCGTGTTCTCAGACTTCTGGATCTCCTGCCCAATGGAAGAAGTTGGAAGAGTGAGTAAGCCAGGTGGAGGGATCCTTGATTATGCTGCCCACTTTCCCCCGGCAGCGGGAGGTGTAGATGGAGCCCATGGATGAGAGGCAGGTTTGTGTGATGGACGGGGTGGTATTCACGACTCTCTGAAGTGCCTTGCGGCCCTGGGCCAAGCAGTTGCCATACCATGCTGTGATGCAGCCCGATAGGATGCTTTCTATGGTGCATCTGTAAAAGTTGGTAAGGGTTAATGTGGACATGCTGAATTTCCTTAGTTTCCTGAGGAAGCATAGGTGCTGTTGTGCTTTCTTGGTGGTAGCATCAATGTGGGTGGACCAGGACAGATTTTTGGTGATGTGCACCCCTAGGAATTTGAAACTGCTAACCATCCCAGACAGGCCATTGGGCCCCTCAATCCTGTTCCACCATACAGTAAGATCACGGTAGCTCTCACTGTGGCCTTGATCCCACTCTTTGCAGCTCCCAGTGTTGACGCGGTGAACCTATTCCAAAGATTGTGATGTGAGAGGTGAATTTTTTTAGAAATATTTTTGTTGTTAATTTTTACATTTGTGCTCTATACAGGAGCTGTTTGAAATGACTGTTACTTACAATTTAAATGCTTTTTCTTTTCCGGCACTCCCCCCCCCTCCCCCCCCCCCCCCCCCCCACTTTGTTCATCCCAGGGTGGTGTAGAGCCAAGAATGTGCAGGTTAGGTGGATTGGCCGTGCTAAATTGCCCTTAGGTTAAGCGGGGTTGCTGGGTTACGGGGGTGAGCTCAAGTAGGGTGCTCTTTCCAAGAGTCGGTGCAGACACGACGGGCTGAATTGCCTGCTTCTGCACTGTAAACTATGATTCTATCCCCCCCCCCACCCCCCCAACCACCCCCTCCCCCCATTCTCCACCCTCCTCCACTTTTCTGTTATCCAGTCTCCGTCTGAGGCCCTGTCTTCCGTCAGAGATCTTGTTGTCTATCGTTCATCTTGTTTTTCTTCTTATGGCTTTGTGGGGGAGCCCCCTGGCCTCCTCTTTGATCCTTCCCTGGATATCCTGGAGTCTCTTTCGGTTCCTCCCCTGCTGCCTCCCCCTCCCTGCCCTTGTTCCTGTCTGCTTTGTGTGGCCCTGGTGGTTCCTGTCAGTCCCTTGGCTGATGAATGGCCCCCAGGCTTTGTGGACACCCTCGTTCGACCCTCGGATGGTGAACTTGATCTTCTCCAGATGGAGAAATTCTGCCGGGTCTGCCAGCCAGTCTGCAGCTGTGGGTGTTGCTGCTGATCGCCAGCCGATCAGGATTCTCCGGCGGGTGATTAGGGAGCAAAGGTGACTTGCGGTGGCGCCCATGGAGTAAACAGTCACACATTCAGCAGCTCTTGCCCTTAGTGTTTTTTTTAATGGTGTTTCAGCTGGATTTTTTAGAAAATCTCTCAACATAAGTTGATCGAAGGGAGAAGAAAAGGAGGTGATCCTCAGTTTATGGAATTGTGTCCAAATAAGAGTCGAAAAAGGAGAAACCAAAAGATGAGTTAAAGCAAAAATCAGAGGTCATTGAGCTGAATGGTAACAAGACAAAGCGTCACAGGTCGATGGAGCAATGGGTCGAGTACCTGGATGAGAAGTTCAGCCGGAATCGCAAGGAGTGTACAGAAGATGTAACCTAGAGGACAGCCTCGATTAAAGAGGTGGTTGACTGGGTGGAGGAGAAAATGACGACCCAGGGACAGGAGATTCGGAAGTTGCAGGAGCTGGTGACTGAACGAGAGGAGGAGTCCACTGCAGTGGCTTTCTCTTTGAAGATGATGTGGCTGATAAGGACCCGTCAAAGGGGGAGGGGTGGAACATTGCAATCTGGTATACAGACTTTTGAACTCACACTATGGGGGTCTGAGTTTGTGGGAAGGGGCAGTCTTGTTTAAAATTTCGGTCTTTTAATTCTGTGAGTTAAGTTGCGATGTTGGGGAAGAAATGGGTGGGTGTTTTAATTTTTCCCCCCTCTCTTTTTGAAAATTTGATTTTGATTTATTGTTTTGAGTACTGGATAGAGGGAAGAACTTTTAAGATGCGATGGGCTGTTTTTGTTTCTGCAAGAAAGGTGGTTGATTCTTGCATGCATAATTTCGCTTAATCTGCTTGAAGCTTCTTCCTTTGTGTTGGATTCTGTTTGAAGGTGATAGGACTGATAAGAATTGGTGACAGGTTGCCTCTTTGCCTGCGCGTATGGGGAGGGTATGTTTGATTTTTGGGATTGTTGTTACTGTGTTAAGTGCTTGTGTTATTGCAAGGTGTGATAGAATCTGGCAGTCGGCAGGCTTTTTGACACCAGAGGACATGCTGAGCGAGCTGGGTAGCAGGTTCACGGGCGCAATGGGGGGAGAGCTGAGGAAAGACAAAGTGGGTGAGTGGGGTGGCAGGAGGAGCGGTACTGCTGATGGGTAAGGGACAGTTAGGAGACTGGAGATGGAGATCAGATTGCAGTAGCCGCTGAGGGACGGAGCAAGCGAGGTGTGGAACACGGGCTAGGAGCTGGCCGAGGAAAGGTCATGGTTGACCAACAGGGTAGGGGACGAAAAGCGCCCCCCTGACCAGACTGGTTACATTGAATGTTTGTGAACTGAACGGACCGGTTAAGAGAGCTCGTGTGTTTGCAAACCTGAGACAGTTAAAAGCGGAATTGGCTATGCTACAGGAGATACACTTGAAGCTGGGAGACCAAATTAGATTAAAGACAGGATGGGTCGGGTAAGTGTTTCATTCAGGACAGGACTTTGAAACAAGGAGGGTGGCTATCCTGATTAATAAAAGGCTGACATTCGAGGTGGGGAGGATAGAGGTAGACCCGGAAGGCAGATTTATTACGGTTGGTGGGAAGCTAGAAGGAATGGCAGTGGTGCTGGTGAATATATATGCCCCAAACTGAGATGATGTCGCGTTTATCAGGAAGGTACTGGGGAAGATCCCAGACCTTGACTCACACCAGCTGATCTTGGGGGGTGACTTTAATATGGTCCTGGACCCGAGGCTGGACCGGTTGAGTGCTATGTCGGGGAAGCTATCAACAATGGCAAAGGAACTGCGAAGGTTCATGGAGCGCATGGGAGGGGTGGATCCGTTGAGATTTGAGAGACCAAGGCGCAGGGAATATTTATTCTATTCCCACGTATATAAGGCATACTCCAGGATAGATTTCTTCGTGCTAGATAAAACACTGTTAGCAGGGGTTGAGTACTCAGCAATTGTGGTCTCAGATCATGCACCACACTGGATAGACCTACGGGCAGACACGGGAATGTCTCAGTGCCCACAGTGGGCACTAGATACAGGGCTGTTAGCGGATGAGGAGATCTGTGAGCGAGTGAGAGAGGCCATTCGGGGACATAAAGATCAATGACATGGGAGAGACTGCAGCTGGGGTGATCTGGGAGACACTGAGGGAGTGCTGCACTGTCAGAGGGTGAGTACTGAGGGAGTGCTGCACTGTCAGAGGGTGAGTACTGAGGGAGTGCTGCGCTGTCAGATGGTCAGTACTGAGGGAGTGCTGTTCTGTCAGAGGGTCAGTACTGAGGGAGCTGCACTGTCAGAGGGTCAGTACTGAAGGAGTGCTCCACTGTCAGAGGGTCAGTACTGAGGGAGTGCTGCACTGTCAGAGGGTCAGTACTGAGGGAGCTGCACTGTCAGAGCGTCAGTACTGAGGGAGTGCTCCACTGTCAGAGGGTCTGTACTGAGAGACTGCCGCACTGTCAGAGGGTCAGTACTGAGGGAGTGCTGTTCTGTCAGAGGGTCAGTACTGAGGGAGTGCTCCACTGTCAGATGGTCAGTACTGAGGGAGTGCTGCACTGTCAGAAGGTCAGTACTGAGGGTGTGCTGCACTGTCAGAGGGTCAGTACTGAGAGATTGCTGAACTGTCAGAGGGTCAGTACTGAGGGAGTGCTGCACTGTCAGAGGGTCAGTACTAAGAGAGTGCCGCACTGTCAGATGGTCAGTACTGAGGAAGTGCTGCACTGTCAGAGGGTCAGGACTGAGAGAGTGCTGCACTGTCAGAGGGTCAGTACTGAGGGAGATGCACTGTCAGAAGGTCAGTACTGAGGGAGTGCTGCACTGTCAGAGGGTCAGTACTGAGGGAGTGCTGCACTGTCAGAGGGTGAGTACTGAGGGAGTGCTGCACTGTCAGAGGGTCAGTTCTGAGGGAGCGCCGCACTGTCAGAGGGTCAGTACTGAGAGATTGCTGCACTGTTAGAGGGTCAGTACTGAGGGAGTGCTCCACTGTCAGAGGGTCAGTACTGAGGGAGTACTGCACTGTCTGAGCCTCAGTACTGAGGGACTGCTGCACTGTCAGAGGTACAGTACTGAGGGAGGGCTGCACTGTCAGAGGGTCAGTACTGAGGGAGCTGCACTGTCAGAGGGTCTGTACTGAGGGAGTGCTGCACTGTCAGAGGGACAGTACTGAGAGAGTGCCGCACTGTCAGATGGTCAGCACTGAGGGAGTGCTGCACTGTCAGAGGGTCAGTACTGAGTGAGTGCTGCACTGTCAGAGGGTCAGTACTGAGGGAGCTGCACTGTCAGAGGGTCAGTACTGAGAGAGTGCCGCACTGTCAGATGGTCAGTACTGAGGGAGTGCTGCATTGTCAGAGGGTCAGTACTGAGAGGGTGCTGCACTGTCAGATGGTCAGTACTGAGGGAGTGCTGCACTGTCAGAGGGTCAGTACTGAGGGAGTGCTGCACTGTCAGAAGGTCAATACTGAGGGAGTGCTGCACTGTCAGAGGGTCAGTACTGAGGGAGGGCCGCACTGTCAGAGGGTCAGTACTGAGGGAGCTGCACTGTCAGGTCAGTACTGAGGGAGCGCTGCACTGTCAGAGGGTCAGTACTGAGGGAGTGCTGCACTGTCAGAGGTTGAGTACTGAGGGACTGCTGCACTGTCAGAGGGTCAGTACTGAGGGAGTGCTGCACTGTCAGAGTGTCAGTACTGAGGGAGAGCTGCACTGTCAGAAGGTCAATACTGAGGGAGTGCTGCATTGTCAGAGGGTCAGTACTGAGGGAGGGCCGCACTGTCAGAGGGTCTGTACTGAGGGAGTGCTGCACTGTCAGAGGGTCAGTACTAAGAGAGTGCCGCACTGTCAGATGGTCAGTACTGAGGAAGTGCTGCACTGTCTGAGGGTCAGGACTGAGAGAGTGCTGCACTGTCAGAGGGTCAGTACTGAGGGAGCTGCACTGTCAGAAGGTCAGTACTGAGGGAGTGCTGCACTGTCAGAGGGTCAGTACTGAGGGAGTGCTGCACTGTCAGAGGGTGAGTACTGAGGGAGTGCTGCACTGTCAGAGGGTCAGTTCTGAGGGAGCGCCGCACTGTCAGAGGGTCAGTACTGAGAGATTGCTGCACTGTTAGAGGGTCAGTACTGAGGGAGTGCTCCACTGTCAGAGGGTCAGTACTGAGGGAGTACTGCACTGTCTGAGCCTCAGTACTGAGGGAGTGCCGCACTGTCAGAGGATGAGTACTGAGGGAGTGCCACACTGTCAGAGGGTCAGTACTGAGGGACTGCTGCACTGTCAGAGGTACAGTACTGAGGGAGGGCTGCACTGTCAGAGGGTCAGTACTGAGGGAGTGCACTGTCAGAGGGTCTGTACTGAGGGAGTGCTGCACTGTCAGAGGGACAGTACTGAGAGAGTGCCGCACTGTCAGATGGTCAGCACTGAGGGAGTGCTGCACTGTCAGAGGGTCAGTACTGAGTGAGTGCTGCACTGTCAGACGGTCAGTACTGAGGGAGCTGCACTGTCAGAGGGTCAGTACTGAGAGAGTGCCGCACTGTCAGATGGTCAGTACTGAGGGAGTGCTGCACTGTCAGAGGGTCAGTACTGAGAGGGTGCTGCACTGTCAGATGGGGAGTGCTGCACTGTCAGAGGGTCAGTACTGAGGGAGTGGTGCACTGTCAGAAGGTCAATACTGAGGGAGTGCTGCACTGTCAGAGGGTCAGTACTGAGGGAGGGCCGCACTGTCAGAGGGTCAGTACTGAGGGAGCTGCACTGTCAGAAGGTCAGTACTGAGGGAGTGCTGCACTGTCAGAGGGTCAGTACTGAGGGAGTGCTGCACTGTCAGAGGGTGAGTACTGAGGGACTGCTGCACTGTCAGAGGTACAGTACTGAGGGAGGGCTGCACTGTCAGAGGGTCAGTACTGAGGGAGCTGCACTGTCAGAGGGTCCGTACTGAGGGAGTGCTGCACTGTCAGAGGGACAGTACTGAGAGAGTGCCGCACTGTCAGATGGTCAGCACTGAGGGAGTGCTGCACTGTCAGAGGGTCAGTACTGAGAGAGTGCTGCACTGTCAGAGGGTCAGTACTGAGAGAGTGCCGCATTGTCAGATGGTCAGTACTGAGGGAGTGCTGCACTGTCAGAGGGTCAGTACTGAGAGAGTGCTGCACTGTCAGATGGTCAGTACTGAGGGAGTGCTGCACTGTCAGAAGGTCAGTACTGAGGGAGTGCTGCACTGTCAGAGGGTCAGTACTGAGGGAGTGCTGCACTGTCAGAGTGTCAGTACTGAGGAAGTGCTGCACTGTCAGAGGGTCAGGACTGAGAGAGTGCTGCACTGTCAGAGGGTCAGTACTGAGGGAGCTGCACTGTCAGAAGGTCAGTACTGAGGGAGTGCTGCACTGTCAGAGGGTCAGTACTGAGGGAGTGCTGCACTGTCAGAGGGTGAGTACTGAGGGAGTGCTGCACTGTCAGAGGGTCAGTTCTGAGGGAGCGCCGCGCTGTCAGAGGGTCAGTACTGAGAGATTGCTGCACTGTTAGAGGGTCAGTACTGAGGGAGTGCTCCACTGTCAGAGGGTCAGTACTGAGGGAGTACTGCACTGTCTGAGCCTCAGTACTGAGGGAGTGCCGCACTGTCAGAGGGTGAGTACTGAGGGAGTGCCACACTGTCAGAGGGTCAGTACTGAGGGACTGCTGCACTGTCAGAGGTACAGTACTGAGGGAGGGCTGCACTGTCAGAGGGTCAGTACTGAGGGAGCTGCACTGTCAGAGGGTCTGTACTGAGGGAGTGCCGCACTGTCAGATGGTCAGCACTGAGGGAGTGCTGCACTGTCAGAGGGTCAGTACTGAGTGAGTGCTGCACTGTCAGAGGGTCAGTACTGAGGGAGCTGCACTGTCAGAGGGTCAGTACTGAGAGAGTGCCGCACTGTCAGATGGTCAGTACTGAGGGAGTGCTGCACTGTCAGAGGGTCAGTACTGAGAGGGTGCTGCACTGTCAGATGGTCAGTACTGAGGGAGTGCTGCACTGTCAGAGGGTCAGTACTGAGGGAGTGCTGCACTGTCAGAAGGTCAATACTGAGGGAGTGCTGCACTGTCAGAGGGTCAGTACTGAGGGAGGGCCGCACTGTCAGAGGGTCAGTACTGAGGGAGCTGCACTGTCAGAAGGTCAGTACTGAGGGAGTGCTGCACTGTCAGAGGGTCAGTACTGAGGGAGTGCTGCACTGTCAGAGGTACAGTACTGAGGGAGGGCTGCACTGTCAGAGGGTCATTACTGAGGGAGCTGCACTGTCAGAGGGTCCGTACTGAGGGAGTGCTGCACTGTCAGAGGGACAGTACTGAGAGAGTGCCGCACTGTCAGATGGTCAGCACTGAGGGAGTGCTGCACTGTCAGAGGGTCAGTACTGAGAGAGTGCTGCACTGTCAGAGGGTCAGTACTGAGAGAGTGCCGCATTGTCAGATGGTCAGTACTGAGGGAGTGCTGCACTGTCAGAGGGTCAGTACTGAGAGAGTGCTGCACTGTCAGATGGTCAGTACTGAGGGAGTGCTGCACTGTCAGAAGGTCAGTACTGAGGGAGTGCTGCACTGTCAGAGGGTCAGTACTGAGGGAGAGCTGCACTGTCAGAGTGTCAGTACTGAGGGAGAGCTGCACTGTCAGAAGGTCAATACTGAGGGAGTGCTGCACTGTCAGAGGGTCAGTACTGAGGGAGGGCCGCACTGTCAGAGGGTCTGTACTGAGGGAGCGCCGCACTGTCAGAGGGCCAGTACTGAAGGAGTTCTGCACTGTCAGAGGGTGAGTACTGAGGGAGTGCTGCACTGTCAGAGGGTCCATACTGAGGGAGTGCTGCACTGTTAGAGGGTCAGTACTGAAGGAGTTCTGCACTGTCACAGTGTCCGTACTGAGGGAGTGCTGCACTGTCAGAGTGTCAGTACTGAGGGAGTTCTGCACTGTCACAGTGTCCGTACTGAGGGAGTGCTGCACTGTTAGAGGGTCAGTACTGAAGGAGTTCTGCACTGTCACAGTGTCCGTACTGAGGGAGCGCTAGTGTTGGAATGTCAGGACTTACAGACTGCTGCTTCGGTAAATTATGTATCCATTCTCCCGATTGTAACTCAATACTCTGATTAACTGAGGCAGAACTCAGCAAGAGTGAACGAGAATTCGGAAAGAATGAGATAAACACTTGACACCAGGACATTAGAATGCTGAAACGACTTTTTACATTGACATGAGAAAGCCTTGTTAGTCTCTGCGTGACTTGAATCAATAAAGGTGTCCAAACTGCTCACTCAAATGAAATGTGGGTGGGGAGTGTGTTGGCAGTACCTGTTTCTCAGAATCGGATTATTGCAACAGGTACTGTCCATGTAAGTTGGCACAGTGAAGAATAGTCAATCAGATGTAGTGAGGTGTGTGTGTCAATACGGGAGGGGATGCCATGGGTCAATCATTACAGGTGACATGAAAAAACATGGAAAGCTGGCATGAGAGTTAATGTGGAGAGAGTGAAGAATCTGTAATCATTCTCCTTGGAGTAGAGATTGTGTAAATCACAGAATGAAATTACACAGAGTCGGCCTTTCAAAGCCATATCCAATTAATCACAATCTCTGTTCTATATTCCACAATACTGCCAATATTTCCCATCAGGGTTTAGTTCAATTCCCTTTGGAAAGTTCCTGCTGAATGAGATTCCAACACCTTCTGAAGATCACACGATCTCGCTGTATAAATAATAATTCTCATATTCTTCCCATGTGGTCTGTTATTGATGACCCGAATTCTGTGCCTTGTGGTTAACCATCCTGCTGACTCTGGACACACTTTGTCCTGACTTTCTCCTCGTGGTTTTAAACTCCTCTATTGTGACTCTCAGCAAGCCGCTCCGCTCCCAGGAGAATAATCCTAGCTTGTCCAGTCTCTCCACATTAACTATAATCCTCCACATCTGCTCTGCTGCCTCTCCAAGACTTGACATCCTGTCTAAAGTGTTGTGGCCGGAATTGAACACAATCCTCACACCAAGACTGAAGCAAAGAATGATAAACATTTAGTGAAGCATTTCCTACCTCTGCACTCAACACCTCTACTGATTGAAGATACAAAATCCGAATCTCGATTCTCATCCATTTATTGGTGTATTCTGACCCTCGCTGCCCTTCTGATTCTCAGCGTTACAGTAAACTCTCCATTCCAGGGGCGTCTGAGCTGAGGTATTCAGTCACTCTCCTTGTGAATAAAGATTGGATTGGATTGGATTGGATTTGTTTATTGTCACGTGTCCCGAGGTACAGTGAAAAGTATTTTTCTGCGAGCAGCTCAACAGATCATACAGTACATGGAAGAAAAGGAAATTAAACAAAATTCAAGAAAATACAAGAAAATACATGAGAATACATAATATGGCAACACAAGATATACAGTGTAACTACATAAGCATTGGCATCGGATGAAGCATACAGGGTGTAGTGTTAATGAGGTCAGTCAATAAGAGGGTCATTTAGGAGTCTGGTGACAGTGGGGAAGAAGCTGCTTTTGAGTCTGCTTGTGCGTGTTCTCAGACTTCTGGATCTCCTGCCCGATGGAAGAAGATGGAAGAGTGAGTAAGCCGGGTGGGAGGGATCCTTGATTATGCTGCCCGCTTTCCCCTGGCAGCGGGAGGTGTAGATGGAGCCCATGGATGAGAGGCAGGTTTGTGTGATGGACGGAGTGGTATTCACGACTCTCTGAAGTGCCTTGCGGTCCTGGGCCAAGCAGTTGCCATACCAGGCTGTGATGCAGCCCGATAGGATGCTCTCTATAGTGCATCTGTAAACGTTGGTAAGGGTTAATGTGGACATGCTGAATTTCCTTAGTTTCCTGAGGAAGCATAGGTGCTGTTGTGCTTTCTTGGTGGTAGCATCGATGTGGGTGGACCAGGACAGATTTTTGGTGATGTGCACCCCTAGGAATTTGAAACTGCTAACCATCCCAGACAGGCCATTGGGCCCCTCAATCCTGTTCCACCATACAGTAAGATCACGGTAGCTCTCACTGTGGCCTTGATCCCACTCTTTGCAGCTCCCAGTGTTGACGCGGTGAACCTATTCCAAAGATTGTGATGTGAGAGGTGAATTTTTTTAGAAATATTTTTGTTGTTAATTTTAACATTTGTGCTCTATACAGGAGCTGTTTGAAATGACTGTTACTTACAATTTAAATGCTTTTTCTTTTCTGGCACTCCCCCCCCCCCCCCCCCCCCCCCACTTTGTTCATCCCAGGGTGGTGTAGAGCCAAGAATGTGCAGGTTAGGTGGATTGGCCGTGCTAAATTGCCCTTAGGTTAAGCGGGGTTGCTGGGTTACGGGGGTGAGCTCAAGTAGGGTGCTCTTTCCAAGAGTCGGTGCAGACACGACGGGCCGAATTGCCTGCTTCTGCACTGTAAACTATGATTCTATCCCCCCCCCCCCACCCCCCCCAACCACCCCCTCCCCCCATTCTCCACCCTCCTCCACTTTTCTGTTATCCAGTCTCCGTCTGAGGCCCTGTCTTCCGTCAGAGATCTTATTGTCTATCGTTCATCTTATTTTTCTTTTTATGGCTTTGTGGGGTAACCCCTCTGGCCTCCTCTTTGATCCTTCCCTGGATATCCTGGAGTCTCTTTCGGTTCCTCCCCTGCTGCCTCCCCCTCCCTGCCCTTGTTCTTGTCTGCTTTGTGTGGCCCTGGTGGTTCCTGTCAGTCCCTTGGCTGATGAATGGCCCCCAGGCTTTGTGGACACCCTCGTTCGACCCTCGGATGGTGAACTTGATCTTCTCCAGATGGAGAAATTCTGCCGGGTTTGCCAGCCAGTCTGCAGCTGTGGGTGGTGCTACTGATCGCCAGCCGATCAGGATTCTCCGGCTGGCGATTAGGGAGCAAAGGTGACTTGCGGTGGCGCCCATGGAGTAAACGGTCACACATTCAGCAGCTCTTGCCCTTAGTGTTTTTTTTAATGGTGTTTCTGCTGGATTTTTTAGAAAATCTCTCAACATAAGTTGATCGAAGGGAGAGGAAAAGGAGGTGATCCTCAGTTTATGGAATTGTGTCCAAATAAGAGTCGAAAAAGGAGAAACCAAAAAATGAGTTAAAGCAAAAATCAGAGGTCATTGAGCTGAATGGTAACAAGACAAAGCGTCACAGGTCGATGGAGCAATGGGTCGAGTACCTGGATGAGAAGTTCACCCGGAATCGCAAGGAGTGTACAGAAGATGTAACCCAGAGGACAGCCTCGATTAAAGAGGTGGTTGACTGGGTGGAGGAGAAAATGACGACCCAGGGACAGGAGATTCGGAAGTTGCAGGAGCTGGTGACTGAACGAGAGGAGGAGTCCACTGCAGTGGCTTTCTCTTTGAAGATGATGTGCCTGATAAGAATCGGTCAAAGGGGGAGGGGTGGAACATTGCAATCTGGTATACAGACTTTTGAACTCAAACTATGGGGGTCTGAGTTTGTGGGAAGGGGCAGTCTTGTTTAAAATTTCGGTCTTTTAATTCTGTGAGTTAAGTTGCGATGTTGGGGAAGAAATGGGTTTGGGTGTTTTAATTTTTTTCCCCTCTCTTTTTGTGAAATTTGATTTTGATTTATTGTTTCGAGTACTGGATAGAGGGAAGAACTTTTAAGATGCGATGGGCTGTTTTAGTTTCTGCAAGAAAGGTGGTTGATTCTTGCATGCATAATTTTGTTTAATCTGCTGAAGCTTCTTCCTTTGTGTTGGATTCTGTTTGAAGGTGATAGGACTGATAAGAATTGGTGACAGGTTGCCTCTCTGCCTGCGCGTATGGGGAGGGTATGTTTGATTTTTGGGATTGTTGTTACTGTGTTAAGTGCTTGTGTTATTGCAAGGTGTGATAGAATCTGGCAGTCGGCAGGCTTTTTGACACCGGAGGACATGCTGAGCGAGCTGGGTAGCAGGTTCACGGGCGCAATGGGGGGAGAGCTGAGGAAAGACAAAGTGGGTGAGTTGGGTGGCAGGAGGAGCGGTACTGCTGATGGGTAAGTGGATGGGAGGAAAATAGGAGGCATGTTAATGTTAAATAAGTACAGGGAATTTAGTATACGGGCAAGTGTGGATAGGGCGGGGAACGTGGGGTACGTGGTTTATTGTTTGATGTTATTTTAGGGGACATTTTGTGCCTTGACCCATGTGGTTGTTTTAGAAATGTCAATATGTTAAATTGAGAAAATTACAAACGCTTCAATAAAATATTTTCTAAAAAAAAAGCGAGCAAAGACAAGGGTATCGGTCTCTTCCCCATATGAAATACTGGCTGGTTCGATATCCCGAAGACTGCCACTCTCGGACACGGCTCCACTTTCACCCCCACAACCTTTGACATTGCCTTGGAGAAGGCTGTACAGAACCCGACAAGCCTGGGGCATGCCCAGAACATGTGGGTGTGGTTGGCCAGGCCCCTCTGGCACTGTTCACATTTGTCCTCTATCTCCGGGAAGAAGCTGCTCATTCGGGTTCTGGTCATGTGTTCTCTGTGCACCACGTTAAGCTGCATGAGGCTGAGCCTTGCGCAGGAGGAGGTGGAGTTGGCCATAATTAACACTTCACTTTAGATCCCCACCCAACTTCTGGCCTCAATTCATCTCTGCATTTCTGTCTAGTGGTGCCCTTGCCCTCTCTAAGAGTTGTCAGTAAACGTCCCCACAGGTCCCTTTCTCCACACTGTCCGCGTCCAGTAGCTCCTCCAGCATTGTGTCCCTCAGGGCCAATGGTATCTTTCTCCTTGTGGAGAAAGTTTTTGACTGTAAGTGTCGGAGCTCCTGTCCGTTTGGTAGCTTCCCCACGATTGGCATGTCCAGTCCATCAAGGAACCGTTTATTCCCGAGGCCCCATCGGGGGGCTCAGACGTGTACAGTCCCCGGTGGAAGGCCTCAAATGCTTGGTTGATCTTTTTTGGTTCAGCTACCTGTCTGCCTCTGCTGTCTTTTACCTGGGCTACTCCCATCATGGCTACCTGCTTTCTCAACTGGTGAGCCAACAGGTGGCTAGCCTTCTCTCCGTGTTCATAAAAGGCCCAGCGTGTCTGGCGGAGTTGGTGCACTGCCTTCCTGGTGGCTAGCAGGTTAAAGTCCATTTGTAGCTTTTTCCTCTCCGCCAGAGTCTCGGAGTACTTCCTGTCGACCTCCCAGGATGGAGTCACTCATTTGTTGCCTGGCTGCCCTCTCTTCCCTATCACTACGTGCCTTGGAGGCTACAATCTCTCCCCTAATCACCACCTTCAGTGCCTCCCAGAGCATGAAAGGTGAGATTTCCCCATTCTGGTTGTTAGTGACGTACTCGTCTGTGGCCTGTGATGTTTTCTGGCAAGAGGCCTTGTCGGCCAAGAGATCCGTGTCCAACCTCCATGTGGGGCATTGGGCACAGCCTGTCTCCAACCTCATATCCATGTAATGTGGAGCGTGGTTGGAGATGACTATCGCGGAGTATTCTGCACTGCCTATTTCTGGAAGCACTGACTTGCCCACTGCAAAGAACTCAATTCGGGAGAATACCCTGTGTACTGGTCAGAAGAACGATAAATTCTTCTCACAGTGCAGGAAACGCCATGGGTCCACTATTCCCTTCCGCTCCATGAATGTTCCTAATTCCCTAGCCATGTATGTCTTTTTCCCCGTTCTGGGGTTTGATCGGTCCGTTAGTGGGTCCTGTTCACAATTAAAGTAACCCCCCCCACCCCGCCACCCCCATGATCAGTCGGTGTGTGTTTACGTCGGAGATTTCTGCCATGATTTTTTAAATGAAATCTGTCGTCCCAGTTGGGAGCGTACACGTTTACGAGGACGACCAGTGCTCCGTCTTGGACACTGCTGACCATGACATACTGCCCCCCTTGTTCCTTAACCATCTTTCTCGCTATAAACACTGTCCACTTCCTGATCAAAATAGCTACCCCCTTGCCCTCATCCCATAGGAATGGGCGGTCTGTCCCACCCAGCCCTTCCTTACCCGCAGTCGGTCCTTCTCCCTGAGGTGCGTCTCTTGGAGGAAGACTATTGATGTGTTGGGTATGCTGGGTCTGCGAGGACTGAGTTTACCATAGCAATGAGAGAGAAAGGCTACCAACACTTGTAGAAACAACTCTATTGTATTTAACTATGAGCTGTTAAATATACTTGCACTATGGGTTGACACTATGTTAGGTTGACTGAAGACCTATGGCTAACCTGACCAGACTATCCTGCTAGCACATGGTAGATGTTTGTGTTCCTGATCATGGGTTCTGGCTGTCTTAGAGGCTGCATCCCAAGAGAGCGGGTAAACTAGTGCCCTCTGGCTTTATAGTGGCCATGTCCTGTCTGGTGATTGGCTGCTGTGTTCTGTGTGTTCATTGGTCATTCAGTGTGCCAGTCAGTGTCTGTCTATGCACCATTATATCCTTGTGTGTTTTGTATGACATCTCCCCCTTTTGAAAAAAAATGTGTATGTAGCAATAAATAGTGTGGTATGTGAATGTGCCTGACTATGTACAGAGTATGTGAGCATATTTACATGACCATGATTCTGACTATATACAAAAAAAATCTTAACATATTTACACGGGAAGGTTTCTAGTGCAGATAGAGTGTAACACAACATGGAAGATAAATAACAGTATGTACTAACGAGCGAACGACGAACCAAGGTAACAAAACAATCAGTTCTTAAATTCAGTCTCTGTGGTGGGCGACGAATTCTGGTTGACCGCCTCAAGGGTGGGTCGGGCGTCGCCTGCTCTGGAATGGGCGGGGCTGTGTCAGTCGCAGAGGGTGGCAACAGAAGAGGCAGATCGGCGATCTCTTGGACGGGCCTGTCCTGAGGGCGAGGCAGGGCATCACGATCTGGCAGCGAGAGTGGAAGCAGCCGCATACGAACCAGAAACAACCTGGGGGCCACTTGCTTGATCACCACAGCAGTGGCAGACCAGCCACCTTCAGGGAGCTGAACTCGAACCTGGTCATCAGGGACGAGAGCAGGGAGATCCGTGGCACGGGCGTCATACGCCGACTTGTGTTGGGCCTGTTGGTCGTTCTGGGTGAGTGTGCTTAACACTCAATTTGGCTCTGTTTCTCGTTCTAAGCTCTGGAGTCGCCAGGTGCCGTTAAGACACTGCCACAAGTTTCAAGGTGAAGTTCAAAGCAATAAAAACCGTACACCAATTAGTAAGTCCAAACAACTAGAGTTTATTATAACACAATTATAATAACTACCCATGTACACGCTAAAGAATTAAACTTACTACTACCGCTAAACAACTAATACTTATCTCGAAGGAATTGCGAGGTCAGGGAACAAGGCCTCTTGCTCTGCTCTGGTCTGCAGACTTCGGATTGCTTATCAGTTGCCAAGGGTGTCAGTAGTGCCTATGCCTGGTAGCGGTCGTTGTCTTTCGGCACTTACTTGTTGGTGGCTGCCGCTCGACGGCTGTAGAAGACAGGAGCCCGGAGACAGGAGACCTGTGTGGGACCTTTCTTTTATAGGTCCCAGGGGGTCCGCTCCCCTTTGGGCGGACTCCCTTGCCTGCTTGGAATCGATTGAGTCTCTTCCCAATTGATATGTTTTGAACCCCCCAATCCTACAGCAGTTCCTCGGTCACTGGGGCGGTCCTTGGGACCTTTTGTGTTGGGCTTCTCTGGCGCCACTGGATCTGGCCTTCCATAGAATGTATCGATTTGTTCTTAATTTGTGTCCATTGTATCTGGGACTCGCCCGGTATTGCCTCATTAGTATGTTAACGTGTTTTCTTTCACAGTGCTGTCCGGTCTCTGCAGCAGCAGAAACCAGTTTCTGCAGTCGTCCCAATACACAATCGCCTTGCAAGCTGCTTGCTTTTCAACATGTCCATTTTCCCTGTATTCCTTGCAATCGTCCATTTTGTGTTGGGCAATGGCCACCCCAGGTGGCTACACTACCTCCTTGTGATCGTCATGAGAAATCATGAAGGATCACCTAAGTACGGTGTCTTTGTGTTCCCTGACCTCAGCGAGTTCCATGGCATCTATTCTTTCCTCAACTATGGCAAAAAAATTTGACCTTACATTTTCTGATTGGTGCCATGTCAAAGGGGACATGCATTACCAATTCGAATCGGGAACCTCTAACTATCGCATTAAACTATTCTCATCTTACATTTAAACATCCTGTAACATTCTAAACCCTTACTCATTCATACCACAGTATCTTTACATTTCGTTTTCTGACTCGGCAGTCGAGCACAGAACATTATAATACATCCGCAGTAATCTTTATTTAGAGATCGTATTAAATTAAATCTTTTATTAGACATCCAGGGGTTGGGGGGATTGGTGAAATCCGAAAATAGGGGATTTAACTCTGTAAATGGTTGAGGCGCAAGAGCGGGAGGCTCTCCTTCTCCATTTCCTCATCCTGAGGGCCTGTACTATGATGCAGAGAACTGCAATCACCAAAAGTGATTCAATGACATATGAAAGTAAGTACCAGGTCATGAATTTTGTGCACTAGGTCACTGGGCTTTGAGAAGTCGGTGTGTGGGAAACATTAACGGCGGGGGTCATAGGGGAAAAATGGTTTGCGTCCGTGCGCAAAAATACAAAAACAGTAACTAAAGGTATGTAGTTCTTCATCGTGATCTTCTTCCTTATCTTCCTTCTGTCCTTTTGGATTGCTAATCTTGTTCTGATCCTTCCTTCGACTGTTCGAAACCTATGGGATCAAGCACAGTATCTGTCAATAATTCGTTTAATACCTGTAATGTTAGTGTATCTGTCCTCTCATTCCAATTGTCCCTTAAATGAATGGCCAAGTCACACCCTGTGACTCCCCTCATTTTTTTTTCAAAAGCGAATTTAGGACCAGACATACACCTAACAACTTTGCCACTGCGAGCCGGTTGGCAGATTTTGCGATTTACCCTCCGAATGTTCCTGGACGTAAATAGCATATGGGATGGCTGCCGAAGGGCTACCTTAAACAAAAATGAAACCAAAGTTTAGAAATGAGATATCCGAATGGGTTGCGTGTAGGCCGCTACGGGTAAGATTTATATGGGATCCCCGGGTAGGGCGTGCTGTGCTGTACCCGAGCTTAGCTGACCAAAGGGAGTTCTCAGACATGGCGGGTCCTCAATGCCGTTTCTCCACTGCCTGAGCAACCTGAAATGAACGGGCAAAAATGTAGTCATATGGAATTACAGCCTCTATTCCCAGAATAGAGGGGCACCTTAAAAAAAAAGGGGGGGAGCCAAGATGCTCCAACATCTGCAAACAGAAGACAAGTTGTGAACATTGTCGGTTCACCAGAGGACATTTCAATTGAGTGAAGTTCTCCGAAATTTCGGCGGACAAACTAACGTGCATGTGAGGTGGTCACAAGCTTTTCAGCTGAAAAGTGAGTGGCCGATCTCCAATCAAACATTTAACATACAAACAAACATACATACGTGCAGGTTCCATCAGAAAGGACATTGCTTCTCTCAAGCGGTTCCTCTGTTACATCATCTGGACACCACACTTCTCCTCATTCTCTGCGAACAGGGTCGCAAAGAGGTTGCCGTGTCGGGAGTCAGACATCATGTCTTCCTCTTCTCCCGGATCCCATACCCTTGTATGGATCAGGCATGCAATCTTTGCATTGTGTGACAGGGGGTCATTCTTGTCATTGCGGACAAGTCGCCAAGAATTGTCCCTGTGCCAAATCGTGGGGTCTAAAACTGAAGGAGCGTTGTCGGGGTCGTCGGTGTCGGGTGGTGGGTCTGGGTGTCGGTTTGGATATTTAATGTAGGTGATCTCCATGGGGTGACTGGAGTCGGGGTCGTAGTCGCTGAAGTGGGGGCTATAGGGTGGAGTTCTGTGGCTGTCCTCAGTTTCACTGTCACTGTCTCTGCTGTGGCAGCTTGTGGGCGTTCCGGGGCGTGGTCTGAAGTCAGTGGGTGGAGTCGAGTCGAGTCCGATGAGGAACTGGTCTGTGAGGGGGAGGGTGGAAATGTGTCTCTTGTGGGCGGGGCGAGGTGTTCTGTTGCATCGAGTAGGACATGGTGCGAGTGATTTGACTGTGTTCCATAAGCCTTCAGTTGGTTAATATGAAACCACGCAGTCTTACCGTTGGGGTACTTTATCCTATAAACTGAGGGGCTGATTGTGTCCGAAATTGAGTACGGGCCGGAAAATGTAGGAGCCAAAAACGTGCTGGGGTTATAAACAGATAGCATAAGCTGTTGCCCAACCTGAAATTCTGTGGAGTGTACATTCTTGTTAAAACAGACCCTGCTCTGTTTCCGTCGTTTTCCTAATGTTACTGCGGCTGCTAACTGTGCAGACCTCACAGTTTCAACTAATTCTTTGACTGCTTTCTCGTGTGTGAGGGCCATCACTTCTGGGCTGGTCAAGTCCAGTCCTAAAAGGAATTCTGATCCTTTCATAGGGCGTCCGGTCATGAGTGTGTGTGGGGTGAAACCTGTAGATGATGAAACTGTATTTCGGATGAACATTAGTGCGAATGGGAGCACTGAATCCCAAGTCGAATTGTTCTCCTGTACCATCTTCCTAAGGGTCAATTTTAGGGTCTAATTCATGCGTTCTACGATCCCGCTTGACTGGGGGTGATACGCAATGTGGAAGTTCTGTTTTATGCCGAATATGGTCAGGACGTTCTTCATGACCCGTCCTGTAAAGTGAGATCCCTGATCTGACTCTATACTTCTGGGCAGACCCCATCTCGTAAAGATGTGGTGGGTCAGAATCTTTGCAGCTGTGTTTGCTGTGTTGGTGCGTGAAGGGAATGCCTCTACCCATTTGGTAAAGGTATCTATGACCAACAGAACATATTTATAGCCATTCCTGCAAGGGGGCAATGGTCCTATGAAATCGATCTGGACGTTTGTCCAGGGGCCATTAACGGGGCGAGTGTGGCTGAGTTGTGCCTTCTTTGAATACCTCTCCGGGTTATTCTGCGCACAAATTAAACAATTCTCTATGTAGTGGGTTACATCTTGTCGTAAATTGGGCCACCAACAGAGTTGTCTAAGGTGTCTTGTGGTCGGGTCGATCCCTTGGTGTCCATGACTGTCATGGAATAAGGCAATCATTTGATTCCTGTCTTGTTCAGGAACCACATACAATTTATCTTTAATGACCTCATGTGTGGACAAAGCGTGTTTGAATTTATCGTACTGGGCCACAAAGTTTCCTTTAAAAATCTCCCGGAGATTTTCGTCCAGCTTCTGTGCCTGTATTAAATCTTCTATCTCTGTCTGTGAGACCTGAACTGCACTCACAGGGGCGCTAGCTGGTGCGCTAGCTGGGGGTGTCCAAAAGTGTCCTCGCCTGGAACCTGCTTTTGCCAGTGCGTCGGCTTTTACATTTCCAGGGGGGGATGACCGATGGTGACTCCTAACTTTAACTCTGCCATACGTCCTATCCTTTGCCTTCTCTAGGATATGGCGGAGTAATGGGGCTGACGGAAGGGGCTTCCCGTCTGCGGAGACAAAACCTCTTGTCCTCCACAGGGGTAGAAAATCGGTCAGGCTGTTACAGACATATAAGCTGTCAGAATATATGTCTGCTGGGCTGGGGAACGAAGCTGGGTGGTCCAGTATGTATGCAATGGCCGCGAGCTCTGCTGCCTGCGCGCCTAAGTGACCTGGTAATTTTAAAGCGATCTCCTCTAGTGCCGACCCTGCGCATCCTCAACATAGATCCCGCATCCAGTGATGCGTTCTCCATCTAAAACTGTGGATGAACCGTCCACATATATCTTCAATGGGGCACACGTGTCTGGGAAGTGTTGTGCTGGGGGCTCTGGCTTGAATTCCCTATCTTTCTGGGGGGCGTCTTTGCTACGAAGGGTCCTGTGTTGTGCAGGGGTGCTACAATCTCACATTCATGGGGTTGTCCTGGATACTGGAGGTTGTCTGCTAAAAATGTGTGTGTTTTGGTCCGTTTAACTGTGATGTCCCGTCCTTGTAACAGTAGTGTCCACCTAACTGCTCTTATCTGGCTCACTGAACCGTCCTTCAGTCGACCGTCTAAAAGTAACTGTGTGGGGATGAGCTCGGTCAAAATCGTGATGAGATTAACTCCAATAATGTACAAGAAGTACTGAACTGCCCAAAAAACTGCTAGTAGGTGCCTCTCGCAGGCTGAAAATCCTCGTTCTGCGGCGTCTAAAAGTCATGAGGCATAAGCCACGGGTCGGAACTGCTCGTGCCGTTCCTGAAGGAGCACGGCCGAGAGGGTCAGATCTGTGCTAGCTACCTCTATTGCATAGGGGAGAGTTGGTCTGGAACTTGTAGCGCGGGTGCTGCGCAAAGGGCCTTTGTTAACTCTTCCACCGCCTCTGTATGCTGCGGAAGCCATTCCCAAGGGGCTCCTTTCTTAAGGAGGTCTGAGAGTGGGGCTGCCTTTGTCACAAAACCATCGATATGGTTCCAACAGTACCCAACCAGTCCTAAAAACGACCGGAGGGCTGAAACATTCTGGGGAAGGGGCAATTTGACAATCGATTCAATTCTTTTGAACTCGATCTCGCATTTGCCGTGCGTGATGACTGTACCCAAATACATCACTTGATTCTCCAATATCTGGGCCTTTCTGGGGTTAACTTTACATCCAATGTCTTGTAAAATTTCCAGGAGCTTGGCCAGAAGCGTGATGTGCTCTGCCTTGGTGTCTGTCTGCAGTAAATAGGTCGTCCACATACTGTACCAGACATTCGGGTCGGGAAAATTTGGCTAATCCATTTGCCAGGAAAATGGAGGGGGAATTGTGGAATCCTTGTGGGAGGCATGTCCACGTATACTGCTGTCCTTTAAATGTTAAGGCAAATTTGTACTGGCACGCCTTTGCCAATGGGTTTGACCAGAAGCCATTGCTAACGTCCAATACCGTGAAATATTTGGAGTGGAGTCCCTGCTTGAGCATGGTCTCGGGACTTGTTGCTACCGTGGGGGCTACTGCTGGGGTTACTTTGTTGAGTTCCCGATAATCAATGGTCAGGCGCCATGATCCGTCGGGCTTCCTCACTGGCCAGATAGGGGCATTATTAGTCGAGGCTACTGTCCTAAGTACACCCTGCTCTAATAAGCTCTCTATAACCTTTCCAATTTCACCCTCTGCTTCTAGGGGAAATCAATACTGTCTCTGTGGTCTCGGGTCAGGTCCATTAACTTGAACTTGTCCAGTCATTCTGCCGCAGTCGTGCCGGTGACTGGCAAATGCTGTCCTGTGTCGGTTCAAAACTGCCCTAACCTGTTTGTCCGTGCTAAGCGTGGTCGGGTCAGAACAATAGTCACCTACTGCACTAATCCTGTTAGCATACTCTCCTACTGTGAGAGTTGCGGGTGCTCTGTCAGATTTTGCCATTCTCCAGACACACTGATTGACTGGATCGAATGACAGGCTGTGGGCATTCATGAAATCAATACCCAGTATGTGTTCTGCTGTGCGGGGCAGATTAACTAACACAACGGGGTGTCTGGTGGAGATGTTCCCTAGCTGAATTGCTACGGGGGCTGTAATGTGTCCCTGCTGCGAGTGACCTGTAAATCCGCTGAGTGTAATTGTGGATGTGGTGGGCCACGTGTCTGCCTGTGCTGTAATGGTGGAATTAATGGTTGTGCGGGACCCTCCTGTGTCCCAAAGTAATTCTATGGGCTTCCCTCTAATCTTTGCTGTGACCACCGGCCTTCCGGATCGGTCCCAGAGTGGGTCACAGACCCAAGTGGGGGAGCCCGAACACCGTCAGTCCGTTCTGTCCACATTGGTCTGTCCTGACTGCATCCCAAAACTGTGGATAGGCTTAGCTTTGTTCCTGTTCAGAGTGCCTGACTCCTGGCCTCTCTGAGATCTCTGTGGGCCGTTGCATTCCCTTGCAAAATGTCCTAACTGTCCGCAGTTGTAACATTCCTGCAATTTCTGTGGGGGGCTGTTCTTTCCTTCGTTTACCCATGCGGGGTTTTGGTGCGCTCTTACTGCCTTTATATCTGCTGCAGCCTGAGCTTCTTCTGGGGTCTTCACTTTAACCTTGCCTTGGGCAGGTTGTTCCCGAGCGCGGGACAATCTTTTCAAAACTAATTTTTCATTATGGGCCTCTTCTGAGGGGTCATAACTACTACAGACATTCTGTCCTGCATCTGTGGCGTGGGAGATTATGGCGCGGGTCCATTTAACCATATTATTGTGGGTTAAATGCGCTCGGTCTCAATCGCCAAAAACGGCAGTGAAATGGATCCACAGCCTTCCTGCGAATGCTGTGGGATGCTCTGTCCTCTTTTGCCTACACTTATTTAGGCCTTCGACTGGGTCTCCTCTATTGTACCCTATCGCGTCTAAAATAGATGTATGCATCTCCTCTAGTGTGCCTCCTCCAACATTCTGTGGGTCGGGGAGGGCTGCAACTACCGATGAGTCTAAACTCAAAACTGTGAGCTTCACTTGCTCTCGCTCATGCAGGCCGTACATGGTAGCCTGCTGTTTTACTTTCTCGAAAAATTGTTGGGGGTCTGCATTGGGGAGGAATGGGGTGATTTTCTCACACGCGTCCCTGGGTTGTGTTACAGTTAAGGGGGTGGTGTAGGTGATGTCGGGTGCACCTTCTGTGGTTGCCTTTCTTTGGGTGGTGACTGGGTTCATAGGTGCGAGTGCTATCTGATCTGTGGGGGGGTTGGGGCGCTTTCCTTTTCTGTTGCGCTGCTGGCGCACATGTTCCCTGAACATAGCGCTGCGCTGTCTCACTCAATTCCTGCCAATCTGGGGCATTTTCCTCATCTAACTGTGTTCCAAAGGTGCTTTGGAACCCATTCTGTACGGAAAGCAGAGATTGCAGCTCCGCAATCTGCTTCCTACACTTCGCGTGATCCTCTGTTCTTTGCCTTTGCTCAGTGGTGGCAGCATGGAGTGCTCTTAAAGCTGCCTTTAGGTCAGAGCATTGCCTTTGCAGTGCCTCTACCTGCTGTTCTCTTATCAGGACTGCGCGCTGCACATCTTGATAGGCTTTTTCATATTGTGTTTGGGAACTGCTCAGATGGGCTAGACAGGACCGATGTGCCCTCTTGGCATGACTGATGTGCCCTCTTGGCATCATCCATCTCTCTATCCTTCTCTGCCAGCTTCCTTCTTAACTCTAGGTTTTCCTTTTCGATGTCCCTGACATCCACTTTGCTCATCCTATTCCTTTCCTCTAATTCTGCTCGGAGCGTCCGAATGACCTCCTCTGTGCCTCGCAATTGTGCCAAGCAGGACACAATTGCCATCGGCTTGCATGCTTCACTTAAATTCTTCCTGTGAATTTGAGAAAGGTTCTCCCACCAAGCATGTCCTATACTCCCGGGACCTGTCTACTCATTCACACAAAACTCACTCCACAGGGGCCATCCTTTCCCTTTGAGATATTTCCTGAGTTCCAGCTCCCATACGGGACACTGGCCTACTCTGGTACTGCTGGTCACTGCGACCACGAACTGCTCTGGGTTCATGAGGCGTTCCATTGCCTGCATGGCCATTTCCTCTTTCTCTCTTTAATTTGGAACAGGGGATGATCAGGTAATGCTTTTAAATATGGGTACGGCTTTCGCTATGTTCCGATTATAAAACTCCCGACAGTTTGACGCCACAAAAAAAATCTCTCGTTTTAACCTTACAATGGGCAGCAGGGTAGCATGGTGGTTAGCATAAATGCTTCACAGCTCCAGGGTCCCAGGTTCGATTCCCGGCTGGGTCACTGTCTGTGTGGAGTCTGCACGTCCTCCCCCTGTGTGCGTGGGTTTCCTCCGGGTGCTCCGGTTTCCTCCCACAGTCCAAAGATGTGCGGGTTAGGTGGATTGGCCATGCTAAATTGCCCGTAGTGTCCTAATAAAAAAAAAGTAAGGTTAAGGGGGGGGGTTGTTGGGTTACGGGTATAGGGTGGATATGTGGGTTTGAGTAGGGTGATCATGGCTCGGCACAACATTGAGGGCCGAAGGGCCTGTTCTGTGCTGTACTGTTCTATGTTCTATGTTCTAACCCTGTTAGTTACGCATGCAAAAACACACTTCCGAATTATCGTTATTGATTTGAACTCCTTGAACACTTGTGGTTTTTCCTTTTTCCAATTGGATTTCCAATTCAAATTTCTGGGTTCTCTTGGAGTGGGGGGGCCACTTCTAATCAAGCCCCGGCAGAGTCTGCCACTAAATGTTGCTCATTCTGGGTGAGTGTGCTTAACATTCAATTTGGCTCTGTTTCTTGTTCTAAGCTCTGGAGTCGCCGGGTGTAAGACACCGCCACAAGCTTCAAGGTGAAGTTCAAAGCAATAAAACCATACACCAATTAGTAAGTCCAAACAACTAGAGTTTATTATAATACAATTATAATAACTACCCATGCACACGCTAAAGAATTAAACTTACTCCTACCGCTAAACAACTAATACTTATCTCAAAGGAACTGCGAGGCCTCTTGCTCTGCGCTGGTCTGCAGACATCGGATTGCTTATCAGTTGCCAAGGGTGTCAGTAGTGCCTATGTCTGGTAGCGGTCGTCGTTAGGCACTTACTTGTTGGTGGCTGCTGCTCGACGGCTGGAGTAGGAGACAGGAGCCAGGAGACAGGAGACTGAACCATGTGTGGGACCTTTCTTTTATAGGTCCCAGGGGGTCCGCGCACCTTTGGGCGGAATCCCTTACCTGCTTGGAATCGATTGGGTCTCTTCCCAATCGATATGTTTGAACCCCCCCCCAATCATAGGGCAGTTCCTCGGTCACTGGGGCGGTTCTTGGGACCTATTGTTTTGGGCTTCTCTGGCGCCACAGGGTCTGGCCTTCCATAGAATGTATCGAATTGTGCTTGTGTCCATTGTATCTGGGACTCGCCCGGTATTGCCTCGTTAGTATGTTAACTGGTTTCCTTTCACAGTGCAGTCTGGTCTCTGCAACAGTCAAAACTGGTTTCTGCAGTCGTCCCAATATACAATCGCCTTGCAAGCTGCTTGCTTTCCAACATGTCCATTTTCCCTGCATTCCTTGCAATCTTCCATTTTGTGTTGGGCAGTGGCCACCCCAGGTGGCTACACAGAAACAGACACACACATACATGCACGCACACACACACACAATTGCACATACTGATGCATCCTGGATGGGCCGAGTGTGCAGATTATCTGGGCCCAATACACAAGTCACACAACAAATGCAACTTTTTTATTCTCGAAACAAAGTGGGCAGTTAGTTAATTTCACCTTTGATTGTACCGGGAACGACCACGCATGGAGTGAGAATCCCACGGAGAGAGACAGGAGCGTGGCCACACAAAGAGAGACACATACACATAAAAATAGACATATAGAAATAAACAAATATACACAACACAGACATACACACGCATACAAACATACCCATTAATTACCACGCCTGCAGGGACAATTACAGTCACTGAAACACAGGCACAATGATACAAGCAAACATACACACAGAAACACCAACACACACAAAAACACACACACACATGCGCCACCCCCAGCTCCGCAGACACACACACTCACACAGGGATGGAATGGGAGCAGTGTACAGTTTCAGAAGCTGCAATACTCCACAAATCGTGGAATAATTGCAACTTTTTAATGTACTAACCAAAATGGCCAATTATTCAATTATACGGTTATTATTTTAAACACTGTTTCATGGATTGGCGGCGTCACTAGCAAGGCGAGAATGTGTTGCCCATCCGTAACTACCTTTGAACTTAGGGGTGGTTAAAAGTAGACCACATTGCTGTTGCTCTGGAGTCACATGTGAACCAGAGCAGGTACAAATGGCACTTTCCGTTCCCAAAGACATTGGTGAATCATCTGGGATTTTACAACAATCGATCCTCGTTTTCAGATCTTCAATAGACGTTTTAATTGCAGGCTTTATGATTTTAGTGTATTTCTATGGGTTTTATGCACCCACTGATGTATCATATTTAGAGCGGCCATCCCCTGACACATTGACCATCGTCTATCAAAACTATTCTGACCAATGGACACCTGCCCAATCTCTCAGGTGGCTGATCCAATACGTGCTATTCGTCCTGCTCGAAGGAAACGTTATCGTTCGCATCATGTTGTGTATCATAAGCTGTTCTTTTCAAACACTTGTATAAATAAATATCCAGTCAACGATTAGATGTGAAATATGTTGCATTACTCCTTCAACCATACCGATGCATTTCAAATACATACAGACTTTTTTTTTCAAAAAATATAACTTATTCATAAAATTGATCATAATCTTTACAAAACGTTTCAAATTGCCTTGACTGTACATTTCCGTCTGAGTTACATTCATTTGTCTTCAATTCAATTGGGATAACGTTATACACGTATCCTACTATAAGTTACAGTTCTTTCTTAAATATTTACATTACTTTGTTTCTTTCATACATTGTGGTATTGAAGACCCGGACCGAGGGGCTTTACACTGTTACCAACCCCTCGGTGTACATTTGGTGGTAAGACCTTACACAGTGGTCTTCCCCCATTGCGCCTTGGCGGCAGCTGCCCCAAGCTTGAGTGCGTCCCTCAGCACGTAGTCCTGGACCTTGGAATGTGCCAGTCTGCAACAATCGGTCGAGGACAATTCTTTGCACTGGAAGATCAGCAAGTTTCGGGCAGACCAAAGAGCATCTTTCACCGAGTTGATGACCTTCCAGCAGCAGTTGATATTTGTTTCGGTGTGTGTCCCTGGAAACAGTCCGTAGAGCACAGAGTCTTATGTTACTGAGCTGCTCGGGATGAACCTTGACAGATACCACTGCATCTCACTCCAGACCTGCTTTGCAAAGGCACATTCTACAAGGAGGTGTGTAACTATCTCATCTTCCCCACATCCACTCCGAGGGCAGCGTGCAACGGTGCTGAGCCTTCGGGTGTACATGAAGAATCTGACAGGGAGGGCCTTTCTCATCACCAGCCAAGCTAGGTCTTGGTGCTTGTTTGAAAGTTCTGGTGATGAGGCATTCTGCCAGATGGTTCTGACAGTCTGCTCAGGGAACCATCCAACGTCCTCCACAGTCTCCTTTTCTCTGAGGGTCTCGAGAACATTACGTGCTGACCACTGCTTCATTGCTTTGTGGTCAAAGGTGTTTTTCTTCAAAAACTTTTCCACGAAGGACAGGTGGTACGGCACGGTCCAACTGCTTGGAGCGTTCCGCGGCAATGAGGCCAGGCCCATCCTTCGCAACACCGGGGACAGGTAGAACCTCAGTATGTAGTGACACTTGGTGTTTGCATACCCGGGGTCTACGCACAGCTTGAAGCAGTTACGCACAAAGGTGGCCATCAGGATGAGGGCGGCGTTGGGTACGTTCCTCCCTCCTTTATCTAGAGGCTTGTACATTATGTCTCTTCGGACCCGGTCCATCTTGGATCTCCAAATGAATTTGAAGATGGCCCGGGTGACTGCTGCGGCGTAGGTCCGAGTAATGGGCCAGACCTGCGCCACGTACAGTAACACCGAGAGTACCTCACATCTGATGACCAGTGTTTTGCCCGCAATGGAGAGGGAGCGTTGCTCCCGCCAGCCCAGTTTTTGTTTTGCTTTTGCAATGCGCTCCTCCCAGTTTTTGGTGCATGCCCCAGCCGCTCCGAACCATATCCCCAGCACCTTCTGGTAATCTGACCTGACCGTGAAGGGGACAAAGGACCGGTCGGCCCAGTTCCCAAAGAACATGGCCTCGCTCTTGCCGCGGTTTACCTTGGCTCCTGAGGCCAGTTCAAACTGGTTGCAGGTGTCCAAGAGCCTGCGTACAGACGCGGGATCCGAGCAGAAAACGGCGATGTCGTCCATGTACAGGGAGGTCTTGACTTGCACACCTCCACTGCCTGGGATCGTCACCCCTCTCATACCCGGATCCTTCCTGATGGATTCGGCAAAAGGTTCTATGCAGCAGACAAACAGGGCCGAGGAGAGAGGGCAGCCCTGCCTGACTCCAGATTTGATCTGGAACTTTTCTGATTCCCACCCATTGATTGAGACTGCGCTATAGATGTTTGTGTAGAGCAGTTTGATCCAATTGCGAATTCCCTCCCCAAACCCCATTTTAGAGAGCACATCCATCATGTAGGTGTGCGATATTCTGTCAAAAGCCTTCTCCTGATCAAGGCTGATGAGGCAGGTGTCCACCCTCCTGTCCTGCACGTAGGCGATCGCATCCCTGAGCAGCGCGAGGCTGTCAGAGATCTTCCTGCCGGGTACAGCACAGGTCTGGTCAGGGTGGATCACCGACTCCAGAGCAGACCTGACCCGATTGGCGATGACTTTGGCTAGGATTTTGTAATCCACATTTAACAGTGAAATGGGTCGCCAATTTCGAATTTCTTCCCTTTCCCCCTTCTGCTTGTAGATGAGGGTGATGATGCCTTTTCTCATGGATTCTGACATGCTGCCTTCCAAAAGCATACTCTCGTACACTTCCAGCAGGTCTGGGCCCATCCAGTCCCACAGAGCCAAATACAATACAGACTCGTAAGGATACCATATGGTGTGTTAAAATCCTAATTGTGGCTGACGGACACGTCAAATTCTAAGGTGGCCTGGGGATCCAACCTTTCTATTTGCTTTGAATCATGGAGAAAGGCTGCTGAACAGAATCACTGAGTTGGCCGATGCGCTGGTATACTTTGCACAATAGGAGAAAACAATAAACAAGAAAATATGCAATATAATGCGCTGTCCCTTCACCCACGCCAATATATTCAAATATATGCAGATTCGTAAGAATACCACACGTTATAGCACCCAACTTGATCCGACATTCACGGTAGTTCCACAATCTGACTTTTGATCAGACACACCACACTCCAAATTGAAGTAACAGATGCCACCCGAAGAGATGCTATAGATCTCTCATCAATACCTCCCAACTCTGTCCTTTAACTTGGGGTCTTTAATCTTTCTCCTCACTGTTAACGTCACTTACCGGGACCTTCAACCGATTCCTGTCCTTTGCCTTTGAGCTGAGTGTCTTCCAAGGATTTTCTGTCTCCCCCCCACCCCTCCCCCCCTGGATTCAGAGAGTTTTGTGGGGAGGGGCAGTGCGCTCGCCTGGTTCCAGTCCCTCGGTACAATTCCCTGTAAATCCTCGGTGTTATTTGGACCTATTCCAATTTTATTTATTTAACGTCTTAATCATAAATGGCAAGAAAAGAAGATTGGTAAAGTATTGGAGGGGATTTTATTGAGGAGTGGAATAATACAAATCAGGCCAGCGACTTCACATACATACTTTGGTTCTTGATTGTCTGTTTAGCTTTGGACACAGCTCGTCATTCGGTCTCGCTTCCCTCCAGATTAATTCTGCTTCCCTGTGGATGGCAGCCTCTGTAGAATTAAGATCCAATCCTGGTGAGTGTCGGGTCGTCAGTGAAAGCTGTTGCGTTTTAATTATTTCCAATTCACGTATGCTCGATGACATTATGTAATTACGATTAGCTAAGTTATGCAAAGCTGTCTCTTCATGGGCGAAAATCTCAGCGGACCGACGTGACGCCCATTTCCGGCGGGAAAAAGCGGTGTGCATGACTCCGGCGTCCGGGCCTTCTTTTAAGCTGGCAATCTCCGTTCCCGGAAGGGCCAGCAGCGGACTGACGCGATAGGCGTCAGTTTCTCCAGCTGCGGAAGTGGCGAGTCCCGGCGTTTGTGTGGTGGGGAGAGAGAGAGACCCAGTGGGGTGGGGGGAGAAGAGCGACCCGGCATGATTGGGGGGGGGGGAGGAGAAGAGCGACCCAGCATGATTGGGGGAGGGGGGGGAGGTGAAGAGCGACCCGGCATGATTGGTGGGGGGGGAGGAGAAGAGCGACCCGGCATGGGGGGGGGGGGGGAGGAGAGAGACAGACCGGCATTTTGGGGGGGGGGGGGGGGGAGGAGGAGAGAGACAGACCCGGCATTTGGGGGGGGGGGGGAGGAGAGAGACAGACCCGGCATTTGGGGGGGGGGGGGAGGAGGAGAGAGACAGACCCGGCATTTGGGGGGGGGAGGAGAGAGACAGACCCGGCTTCGGGGGGGGGGTTGCGGCATGGGGGGGGGGGGTTGCGGCATCGGGGGGGGGTTTGGGGGCAGCGGCGTGCAGAGAGGGGGGGCGACGGATGCCCGGGGCCAACGCACCGTCGCCCCCCACTCTGTACGCCGCTACCCCCTACCCCAACCACCCCCCCTCACCACCCCTACCTCCCTCCCCCTCACCACCCCTACCTCCCTCCAACGCCCCTACCCCCCTCCCCACCACCCCTACCCCCCTCCAACGCCGCCCCCCCATCTCTCGCAACGCCGCAACCCCCCCCTCTCAACGCCGGGTCTCCCCCCCCCCCCCCTCAACGCCGGTACCCACACCCCCCCCTCCTTCCTCCTCCCCCTTCCTTTCTCATTAGTGGGGGGGGGGTGCGGCGTTAGTGGGGGGTCGGGGGGTGCGGAGTTGGAGGGGGGTAGGGGTGGTGAAGGGGGTTTGGGGGCAGCGGCGTGCAGAGAGGGGGGCGATGGATGCCCGGGGCCAACGCACCGTCGCCCCCCCTCTGCACGCCGCTGCCCCTACCCCAACCCCCTCCCCTCACCACCCCTACCCCTTCACCACCCCTACCCCACTCCAATGCCGCACCCCCCCCCACTAACGCCGCACCCCCCCCCACTAACGCCGCACCCCCCCCACTAACGGAGGAAGGAAGGGGGGGACGAGGAAGGAAGGGGGGAGGAGGAAGGAGGGGGGGAGGAAGGAAGGGGGGAGGAGGAGAGAGGGGGGTGTGTGTGGGTACCGGCGTTGAGGGGGGGGGGGACCCGGCGATGAGGGGGTGTTGCGGCGTTGAGGGTGGGGGGTTGCAGCGTTGAGGGTGGGGGTTTGCGGCGTTGCGGGTGGGGGGTTGCGGCGTTGCGAGAGATGGGGGGGCGGCGTTGGAGGGGGGTAGGGGTGGTGGGGAGAGAGGCAGGGGTGGTGGGGAGAGGGGTAGGGGTGGTGGGGAGAGGGGTAGGGGCGTTGGAGGGAGGTAGGGTGGTGAGGGGGGGGGTGGTTGGGGTAGGGGGTAGCGGCGTACAGAGGGGGGGGCGACGGTGCGTTGGCCCCGGGCATCCGTCGCCCCCCCTCTCTGCACGCCGCTGCCCCCAAACCCCCCCCCGATGCCGCAACACCCCCCCAATGCCGCAACACCCCCCCCAATGCCGCAACCCACCCCCCCCGATGCCGCAACCCCCCCCCCCCGATGCCGCAACCCACCCCCCCCCCCGATGCCGCAACCACCCCCCCCCGATGCCGCAACCCACCCCCCCCCCCCGACACTGAACGGCGTCAACCATCATCAATGGTTGACGACGTTTTAAAGCAACTGTGATTTTCGCCGACGTGACCCGTGGCCACGTCGGCGGGACTTCGGCCCATCCGGGCCGGAGATTTGTGGACACTAAAAAAAAAATGAAATCCCGCCGGCGCCAGCTGTTTTCAGAGGCTGCCGGCGGGATTTGCACAACGCCGGTTTTTGGCTGGTGGGAGATTTAAAAACCCTGCGGGAGCGGAAATAACGCCGCTGCCCGCCGATTCTCCGACCCTGCGTGGGGTCGGAGAATCCCGCCCCATATCTGGCAGTCGGAGAGGCACATCAGTCAGATCCTTGGAACCGGGCATTGCTGAACATGGAAGGAGACTGACCACAAACACACCAATTGGCAACACAGGAAAACCGTCACCTTATTGAATGCGAGTGACTGCTCATTGGGACGGTCATCAAATTGGTGTAACTTAGAAACTCATAATATTTATTGACATGACTCAGTAACAAATAACAGGAATAAGAGTAATTTAGGACCAATATATATCGCTCTGTAATTAACTCAATGGAGAATCAAGTTACCATTAATGAAGGAATATTTAGACATGGTCGAGCAGTGAAGTCGAGTGTAATCCCTGTCCTGTAACATGTCGTAGCCAGGGAGACGACTGGTTTCCGAGATGGCCAAATGCCCAGGCAGTGCTGCCAGCTGAGTAACACTTAGCTCAGCATCTTGGAGCTCCAGCCACAGGCTGGTGTCATTGCGTTGCAGCTGCCAGTCCCGGAGACATGTGGATAGCAATTTTAGCGAGGTGGTGATGCAGCAACTTAAATGCTTGGAGGCAGTGAGGGAGTGGGTGAGCAGGCATTCCAAACTGGGCAGTTAGTGCTGGCCCATTCCCAAATCGGGTTTGGGGTTTGGAAACTGGTGAGGCCATTGTTTCGTGAGAGAAGTACAGTTAAAGCCAGGTTTGTGGCACCACCAGCATCTCCTTTGCAAAGGAGGGGGAAAAAAAAAGGAAATTAAGACCAATAGTGTCAGGAGATCCATTGGTTAAGAGAACAGACTGGCGTTCATGTGGCACAGGCTAGACTCCAGGATGGTAGGCTGCCTCCCTGGAGCTAGGACGTCACAGTGTTTGTGCACCATATTCATCCAGATACAGATCAACAACCAGGCGTCATGGTCCACATTGGTGTCAATCATTAAAGCAGGAAGGGCTTTGAGGCCAGAATTTAGGGATATCATCAGAAAATCAGCAAGCAGGAGTCAGACCAGAAAAGCTAGATGGCAGGGGGCTTTCCGAATCCCTGCAAACAGATCCTCTTTTTACATCTCTTATAATCGTACTAACCTGTTTAAATTTAATTCTCACACTAACATTATCACTAAACTTTCTCTTTTATCTTCCCGTGCAGATTTCCGGTGTCTATGTATTTACATTGTGGACCTTCTGTTGCCCTATTATGTATTTGATTTGTATTATCTTTGATTTTCATACACTAAATGATCTGTTTGAGCTGCTGTCAGAACAATACTCCTCACTTCCCCTTGGTGCACGGGACAATAAACAAATCCAATCCAAACTCTGAAATGGGCCATGTAAGTAGGTTTAGAAATAGGAGTGGTAGGCAGATCAATGCATGGCTGGAAAGCTGGAGAAGAAAGGAGTGCTTTCGACTCCCGAATTACTGGGACTGGCTCTGGGAGAAATGGCAGCTGTCCAAGGTCGAGGGGTTGTGCCGGAACAAAACTTGGACAGGATGTCTGGCTGTGTTTATCAAACTAGGCAGGTTGTTGGGAATCAAGATAACATATGTGAGATTAGTAGCAGGGGCAGAGAGCAGTATTATACAGGACAGTAAGTTACTTAATGAGGGAGAAATTCATGGGGCTTACATCAGGTCTCTTGTGCACACTTGTGTATGTCCAGCGCACAGTAAGTAAAATTGGGGAGGTTGGCAGATTTCAGGTTGACATATGATGTTGCAGTGATAACAGAGACCTGCCAAATAGAAGAGCAGAACGGCATGTAAAATATTCTTGGGTGTAGCGCATTCAGAAGTTGTGGGTAAGGAAGGAAAGGTGGAGGGGTTGGGAAGTATTGTTCTGCTGGAGAAAGCAGATGTCCCAGAGGTCTTTCATGTAGAATCTATTTTTGTAGAGCTTAGGGACAAAATTGGTGCAATTTAATTGATTGCTGTAGTCTATAGGCCACCAACGTGTTCAAATGTTCCAGAAGAACAAATCTACAGGGACATTACGACAAGGCTCAAACGTTATAGACTAGTTACAATGGGGACATTAATTTTCCAAATAAAAGGTTGGGACACTGGGAGTGCACAGGGCGGAGAGGGGGGACAGGTTTCTGTATTGAGTTCTGTAGCCACCGAAGTTGGCCATTTCCCTAAATACAAAATGGAGGAACGCAAAGCATACAGGATAAAATGGACAATGTTTGCAGCCCCAGTAGGCTGCACCTAGCAGGTGTGGATTCTGTCTGCTAAGAAACCAGACAGCACCGAAACAAACATTCCGCATACTAATGAGGCAATCTCCGAGATAGTTAGCATGTTAATGGAACGGTTCCAGATACAATGGACACAAATGGGGAAGCAACTGCAACATTGTAAAGGATACCAGACACTCAGGCACCAACAGGGTTCGAAAACAAAGAGCCTGAGAGCCTGCCCAGTAGCTAAGGAACAGCCTCAGTATTGGGGGGGATTCAAACATATCGATTGGGAAGAGACCCAATCGATTCCAAGCAGGTAAGCGAGTCCGCCCAAAGGGGTGCGGATTCCTGGGACCTATAAAAGACAGGTCCCACACATGGTTCAGTCTTCTTGTCCAGCCCTCCTCTCTCTTTGACCAGCACTCCTCCGTGGACCAGCACCTCGATCAGCTTTGCCAAGAAGACCCTGAAGGAGAGAGAAAGAGGTTCGGACAGCATCCGCCAGCAAGTAAGTGTCTCACAACGATCGCTACCAGAGATAGACACTCCAGACCCCTTTTAACTTCTATCAATCTGAAGTCTGCAGACCAGAGCAGAGCAAGAGGCCTTGTTCCCTGACCCGGCAGTTCCTTCGAGATACGTATTAGTTTATTTTGTGGTAGGAATAGCTTAATCCTTTTAGCGTGTGCATATGTAGTTATTATAATTGTATTATAATAAACTCAGTTGTTTGAACTTACTAATTGGTGTATGGTTTTATTGCTTTGAACTTCACCTTGAACTTGTGGCGGTATCTTAACGAGACCTAGCGACTCCAGAGCTAAGTAAAGAAACAGAGCCAAATTGAGTGTTAAGCACACTCACCCAGAACGACCAACATTTAGTGGCGACTCCACTGGGACTCGATTAGAAGTGGCCCCCCACTCCGAGAGAACCCAGAAATTTGGATTGGAAATCCACTTGGGAAAAGGAAAAACCACAAGTGTTCAAGGAGTTCAAATCAATAATGATAAGGGGCAGCACGGTGGCCTAGTGGTGAGCACAACCGCCTCACGGCGCTGAGGTCCCAGGTTCGATCCCGGCTCTGGGTCACTGTCCGTGTGGAGTTTGCAAGTTCTCCCCGTGTCTGCGTGGGTTTCGCCCCCACAACCCAAAAATGTGCAGAGTAGGTGGATTGGCCACGCTAAATTGCCCCTTAATTGGAAAAAATAATTGGGTAATCTAAATTAAAAAAAAAAAATCAATAACGATAATTCGGAAGTGTGCTTTTGCATGCGTAACTAACAGGGTTGTAAGGTTAAACCGAGAGATTTTTGTTGCGTCAAACTGTCGGGAGTTTTATAATCGGAACATAGCGAAAGCCGTACCCGTATTTAAAAGCATTACCTTATTATCCCTTGTTCCAAATTAAAGAGAGAAAGAGGAAATTGCCATGCGGGCAATGGAACGCCTCATGAGCCCAGAGCAGTTCGTGGTCGCAGCGACCAGCAGTAGCAGAGTAGGCCATGTCCCGTATGGGAGCTGGAACTCAGGAAATACCTCAAAGGGAAAGGATGGCCCCTTTGGAGTGAGTTTTGTGTGAATGAGGAGACAGGTCCCGGGAGTATAGGACATGCTTGGTGGGAGAACCTTTCTCAAATTCACAAGAAGAGTTTAGGAAAAGCACGCAAGCCGATGGCAATTGTGTCCTGCTTGGCACAATTGCGAGGCACAGAGGAGGTCGTTCGGACGCTCCGCAAAGAATTAGAGGAAAGGAATAGGATGAGTCAAGTGGATGTCAGGGACATCGAAATGGAAAACCTAGTTAAGAAGGAAGCTGGCAGAGAAGGATAGAGAGGTGGATGATGCCAAGAGGGCACATCAGTCTTGTCTAGCCCATCTGAACAGTTCCCAAACCCAGTATGAGAAAGCCTATCAGGATGTGCAGCATGCAGTTCTGATCAGGGAAAATTCAGAGAAGCAGGTAGAGGCACTGCAAAGGCAATGCTCTGACCTAAAGGCAGCTTTAAGAGCACTCCATGCTGCCACCACTGAGCAAAGACAGAGCACAGTGGACCACGCAAAGTGTAGGAAGCAGATTGCGGAGCTGCAATCTCTGCTTTCCGTACAGAATGGGTTCCAAGAGACATTTGGAACCCAGTTAGATGAGGAAAATGCCACAGATTGGCAAGAATTGAGTGAGACAGCGCAGCGCTATGTTCAGGGAACATGTGCGCCAGCAGCGTAACAGAAAAGGAAAGCGCCCCAACCCCCCCACAGATCAGATAGCACCCGCACCTATGAACCCAGTCACCAACCAAAGAAAGGCAACCACAGAAGGTGCACCCGACATCACCTACACCACCCCCTTAACTGTAACACAACTCAGGGACGTGTGTGAGAAAATCACCCGTTCCTCCCCACTGCAGACCCCCACCAATTTTTCGCGAAAGTGAAGCAACAGGCTACTATGTGCGGCCTGGATAAGAGAGAGAAAATGAAGCTCACAGTGTTGAGTTTAGACTCACCAGTAGTTGCAGCCCTCCCCGACCCACAGAACGTTGGAGGAGGCACCCTCGAGGAGATGCATACATCTATTTTAGACGCGATAGGGTACAATAGAGGAGACCAGTCGAAGGCCTAAATAAGTGTAGGCAGAAGAGGACAGAGCATCCCACAGCATTCGTAGGAAGGCTGTGGATTCATTTCACTGCCGTTTTTGGCAATTTAGATCGAGTGCATTTAACCCGCGATAATATGGTTAAATGGACCCGCACCATAATCTCCCACGCCACAGATGCAGGACAGAATGTCTGCAGTAGTTATGACCCCTCAGAAGAGGCCCATAATGAAAAATAGGTTTTGAAAACATTGTCCCGCGCTTGGGAGCAATCTGTCCAAGGCAAGGTTAAAGTGAAGACCCCAGAGGAAGCTCAGGCTGCAGCAGATATACAGGCAGTAAGAGCGCACCAAAACCCCGCATGGGTAAAAGAAGGAAAGAACAGCCCCCCCACAGAAATCACAGCAATGTTACAACTGCGGACAGTTAGGACATTTTGCAAGGGAATGCAACGGACCTCAGAGATCTCAGAGAGGCCAGGAGACAGGCACTCTGAACAGGAACAAAGCTAAGCCTATCCACAGTATAGAGACGCAGTCAGGACAGACCAATGTGGACGGAACGGACTGACGGTGTTCGGGCTCCCCGACTTGGGTCTGTGACACCCTCTGGGACTGATCCGGAAGACCGGTGGTCACAGCAAAAATTAGAGGGAAGCCCATAGAATTACTTTGGGACACAGAAGGGTCCTGCACTATCATTAATTCCTCCACTAGAGCACAGACAGACACGAGGCCCACCACATCCACAATTACACTCAGCGGATTTACAGGTCACTCACAGCAGGGACACATTACAGCCCCTGTATCAATTCAGCTAGGGAACATCTCCACCAGACACCCCATTGTTTTAGTTAATCTGCCCCGCACAGCAGAACACATACTGGGTATGGATTTTATGAATGGCCACAGCCTGTCATTCAATCCAGTCAATCAGTGTGTCTGGAGAATGGCAAAATCTGACAGAGCACCCGCAACTCTCACAGTAGGAGAGTATGCAAACAGGATTAGCCTCAACCTCAACTAATAATGCACCTATTTGGCCAGTGAGAAGCCCGATGGATCATGGCGTCTGACCATAGATTATCGAGAACTCAACAAAGTAATCCCAGCAGTAGCCCCCACGGTAGCAACAAGTCCCGAGACCATGCTCAAGCAGGGACTCCACTCCAAATACTTCACGGTATTGGACATTAGCAACGGCTTCTGGTCAATCCCATTGGCAAAGGCTTGCCAGTACAAATTTGCCTTCACATTTAAAGGACAGCGGTATACATGGACATGCCTCCCTCAAGGATTCCACAATTCCCCCTCCATTTTCCACCGACAGCTGGCAAATGGATTAGCCAAATTTTCCCGACCCGAATATCTGGTACAGTATGTGGACAACCTATTACTGCAGACAGACACCAAGGCAGAGCACATCACGCTTCTGGCCGAGCTCCTGGATATTTTACAAGACGTTGGATGTAAAGTTAACCCCAAAAAGGCCCAGATATTGGAGAATCAAGTGATGTATTTGGGTACAGTCATCACGCACGACAAATGTGAGATCGAGTTCAAAAGAATTGAATCGATTGTCAAATTGCCCCTTCACCAGAATGTTTCAGCCCTCCGGTCGTTTTTAGGACTGGTTCAGTACTGTCGGAACCAAATCGATGGTTTTGCGACAAAGGCAGCCCCACTCTCAGACCTCCTTAAGAAAGGAGCCCATAGGGCAGCACGGTGGCGCAGTGGGTTAGCACTGCGGTCTCACGGCGCTGAGGTCCCAGGTTCGATCCCGGCTCTGGGTCACTGTCCGTGTGGAGTTTGCACATTCTCCCCGTGTTTGCGTGGGTTTCGCCCCCACAACCCAAAAATGTGCAAGCTAGGTGGATTGGCCACTCTAAATTGCCCCTTAATTGGAAAAATGATTGGGTACACTAAATTTATAAAAAAAAAAAAGGAAGGAGCCCATTTGGAATGGCTTCCACAGCATTCAGAGGCTGCGGAAGAGTTAAAAAAGGCCCGTAGTGCAGCACCCGCACTATAAGTTCCAGACCAACTCTCCCCCTATGCAATAGAGGTAGCTAGCACCGATCTGACCCTCTCGGCCGTGCTCCTTCAGGAACGGCACGAGCAGCTACGACCAGTGGCATATGCCTACCAGACTTTTAGACCCCGTAGAACAGGGATTTTCAGCCTGCGAGAGGCACCTACTAGCAGTATTTTGGGCAGTTCAGTACTTTTCGTACATTACCGGACTTAATCCCATCACCATTTTGACCGAGCACACTCCCACACAGTTACTTTTAGACGGACGACTGAAGGACAGTTCAGTGAGCCAGATAAGAGCAGATAGGTGGACACTACTGTTACAAGGACAGGACATAACAGTTAAACGGACCAAAACCCACACATTTTTAGCAGACAACCTCCAATATCCAGGACAACCCCATGAATGTGAGATTGTAGCACCCCTACACAACACAGGACCCTTCATAGCAAAGACGCCCCCCAGGAAGATAGGGAATTCAAGCCAGAGCCCCCAGCACACAGACACGTGTGCCACATTGAAAATATATGTGGACGGTTCATCCACAGTTTTGGATGGAGAACGCATCACTGGATGCGGGATCTATGTTGAGAATGTGCAGGGTCGCGCGCTAGAAGAGATTGCATTAAAATTACCAGGTCACTTAGGCGCGCAGGCAGCAGAGCTCGCGGCCATTGCATATATAGTGGACCACCCAGATTCGTTCCCCAGCCCAGCAGACATATATTCGGACAGCTTATATGTCTGTAACAGCCTGACCGATTTCCTACCCCTGTGGAGTAGAAGAGGTTTTGTCTCCGCAGACGGGAAGCCCCTTCCGTCAGCCCCATTACTCCGCCATATCCTAGAGAAGGTAAAGGATAGGACTTATGGCATAGTTAAAGTCAGAAGTCACCATAGGTCATTCCCCTCGTGGAAATGTAAAAGCCGACGCACTGGCAAAAGCAGGTTCCAGGCGAGGTCACTTTTGGACACCCCCAACTAGTCCACCAGCTAGCGCCCCTGTGAGTGCAGTTCAGGTCTCACAGACAGAAATCGAATGTTTAGTACAGGCACAGAAGCACAACGGAAATCTCCGGGAGATTTTTAAAGGAAACATTGTAGTACAGTGTGATAAATTCAAACACGTTTTGGCCACACATGAGGGTGTGATCATTAAAGATAAATTGTATGTGGTTCCTGAACAAGACAGGAATCAAATGATTGCCTTATTCCATGACAGTCATGGACACCAAGGGATCGACCCTACCACAAGACACCTTAGACAACTCTGTTGGTGGCCCAACTTACGACAAGATGTAACCCACTATATTGAGAATTGTTTAATTTGTGCACAGAATAACCCGGAGAGGTATTCAAAGAAGGCACAACTCAGTCACACTCGCCCCGTTAATGGCCCCTGGACAAATCGATTTTATAGGACCATTGCCCCTTTGCAGGAATGGCTATAAATATGTTCTGGTGGTCATAGATACCTTTACCAAATGGGTCGAGGCATTCCCTTCACGCACCAACACAGCAAAGACAGCTGCAAAGATGCTGACCCACCACATCTTTACGAGATGGGGTCTCCCCAGAAGTATAGAGTCAGATCAGGGATCTCACTTTACAGGACGGGTCATGAAGAACGTCCTGACCATATTCGGCATAAAACAGAATTTCCACATTGCATATCACCCCCAGTCAAGCGGGATAGTAGAACGCATGAATCGGACCCTAAAGTCGACCCTTAGGAAGATGGTACAGGATAACAATTCGACTTGGGATTCAGTGCTCCCATTCGCACTAATGTTCATCCGAAATACAGTTTCATCATCTACAGGTTTCACCCCACACACACTCATGACCGGACGCCCTATGAAAGGATCAGAATTCCTTTTAGGACTGGACATGACCAGCCCAGAAGTGACGGCCCTCACACACGAGAAAGCAGTCAAAGAATTAGTTGAAACTGTGAGGTCTGCACAGTTAGCAGCCGCAGTAACATTAGGAAAACGACGGAAACAGAGCAGGGCCTGTTTTAACAAGAATGTACACTCCACAGAATTTCAGGTTGGGCAACAGCTTATGCTATCTGTTTAAAACCCCAGCACGTTTTTGGCTCCTACATTTTCCGGCCCGTACTCAATTTCGGACAAAATCAGCCCCTCAGTTTATAGGATAAAGTACCCCAACAGTAAGACTGCGTGGTTTCATATTAACCAACTGAAGGCTTATGGAACACAGTCAAATCACTCGCACCATGTCCTACTCGATGCAGCAGAACACCTCGCCCCGCCCACAAGAGACACATTTCCACCCTCCCCCTCACAGACCAGTTCCTCATCGGACTCGACCTCGACTCCGCCCACTGACCAGACCACGCCCCGGAACGCCCACAAGCTGCCACAGCAGAGACAGTGACAGTGACTGTGAGACTGAGGACAGCCACAGCACTCCACCCTACAGCCCCCACTTCAGCGACTACGACCCCGACTCCAGTGACCCCATGGAGATCACCTACATTAAATATCCAGACCCACACCCAAACCCACCACCCAACACTGACGACCCCGACTGTGCTCCTTCAATTTTAGACCCCACGATTTGGCACAGGGACAATTCTTGGCGACTTGTCCGCAATGACAAGAGTGACCCCCGGTCACACAATGCAAAGATTGCATGCCTGATCCATACAAGGGTATGGGATCCGGGAGAAGAGGAAGACTTGGGGCGAAATTCTCCGCCCCCCACGACGGGTGGGAGAATAGCGGGAGGGCCTTCCCGACATTTTTGCCGCCCTCCCGCTATTCTCCCCCCCCCCCCCCCGCCGAAGTCCCGACCCGAATCGCTGCCGCCGTTTTTTTACGGCCGGCAGCGATTCTCAGCTGTTAGATGGGCCGAAGTCCCAGCCCTTTCCGCCGTTTTCACGAACGGCAAACACACCTGGTCTTGCCGTTCGTAAAAACGGCGTCACTAACTCGCTTTTTATAACCATGGCACCGATTGGCACGGCAGTACCACGGCCGTGCCAAGGGTGCCATGGGCCCGCGATCGGTGGGCACCGATCGCGGGCAGCGGGCCCGATGCCCGCGCACTACTTGTCCTTCCGCCGCCCCGCAGTATCCATTCGCGGGGCGGCTGAGGGGCAACCCGGCCCGCGCATGCGCGGGTTTCGCGCAAAAACGCGATGACATCACCCGCGCATGCGCGGGTTGGAGTCTTCCAAACTGCGCATGCGCGGCTGACGTCATATGACGCGTCAGCCGGCGCTAACTCCGGTAAGCGGGCTTAACGATTTTCGTTAAGCCCGTCTTGCCGGAGCCTACGGCGTCGGGCTGCTAGCCCCGACCGGGGACCAGAATCGGTCCCCCGTCGGGAAGGGGCGCGCTGCCGTATAACCCGCCCGGGTTTTACGGCAGCTTTACGATTTCTCCCGTTTTGGGAGAATCTCGCCCTTGATGTCTGACTCCCGACACGGCAACTCCTTTGTGACACTGTTCGCAGAGAATGAAGAGAAGTGAGGTGTCCAGGTGATGTAAAAGAGGAACCGCTTGAGAGAAGCGATGTCCTTTCTGATGGAACCAGCACGTCTGTATGTTTGTTGGTATGTTAAATGTTTGATTGGAGATCGGTCACTCACTTTTCAGCTGAAAAGCTTGTGACCACCTCACATGCACGTTAGTTTGTCCGCCGATATTTTGGAGAACTTCACTCAATTGAAATGTCCTCTGCAGAACCGACAATGTTCACGACTTGTCTTCTGTTTACAAATGTTGGAGCATCTTGGCTCCTCCCTTGTTTTTAAGGTGCCCCTCTATTCTGGGAATAGAGGCTGCAATTCCATATGACTACATTCTTGCCCATTCATTTCAGATTGCTCAGGCAGTGGAGAAACGGCATTGAGGACCCGCCCCGTCTGAGGACCCCCCTTTGGTCAGCTAAGCTCGGGTACAGCACGCCCTACCCGGGGATCCCATTCAAATCTTACCCGCAGCGGCCCATACGCAACTCATTCGGATATCTCGTTTCTAAACTTTGGTTTCATTTTGTTTAAGGTAGCCCTTCGGCAGCCATCCCATATGCTATTTACATCCAGGAACATTCGGATGGCAAATCGCAAAACATGCGAGACGGCTCGCAGTGGCAAAGTTGTTAGGTGTATGTCTGGTCCTAAATTCGCTTTTGAAAAAAAAATGAGGGTAGTCACAGGGTGTGACTTGGCCATTTATTTAAGGGACAATTGGAATGAGAGGACAGATACACTAACATTACAGGTATTAAGCAAATTATTGACAGATACTGTGCTTGATCCCATAGCTTTCGAACGTTCAAAGGAAGGATCAGAGCAAGATCAGCAATACAAAAGGACAGAAGGAAGAGAAGGAAGAAGACCACGATGAAAAACTACATTCTTTTCGTTACTGTTTTTGTATTTTTGCGCGCGGACGCAAACCATCTTTCCCCTATGACCCCCGCCGTTAATGTTTCCCACACACCGACTTCTCAAAGCCCAGTAATGAACAGCAAGGACTAGACCTGGTGCACAAAATTCATGAACTGGTACTCACTTTCGTATGTCATTGAATCACTTTTGGTGATTGCAGTTCTCTGCATCATAGTGCAGACCCTCAGGATGAGGAAATGGAGGAGAGCCTCCCGCTCTTGCGCCTCAACTATTTACAGAGTGCAATCCCCTGGATTCCGCCAATCCCCCCAACCCCTTCATGTGTGATAAAAGATTTAATTTAATACGATCTGTAAATAAAGATTATTGCGGATGTATTATAATGTTCTGCGCTCGACTGCCGAGTCAGAAAACGAAATGTAAAGATGCTGTTGTATGAATGAGTAAGGGTTTAGAATGTTATGGGATGTTTTAAATGTGAGATGAGAATAGTTTACTGTGATAGTTAGAGGTTCCCGATTCGAATTGGTAACGCATGTCCCCTTTGACATAGCGCCAATCAGAAAATGTTAGTTAAACTTTTTTTTGCCATAGTTGGAAAGAATAGAAGCCATGGAATTCGCTGAGGTCAGTGAACACAAAGACACCGAACTTGGGTGATCCTTCATGATTTCTCATGAGGATCACAAGGAGGGAGTGTAGCCACCTGGGGTGGCCACTGCCCAACACAAAATGGAAGATTGCAAGGAATGCAGGGAAAATGGACATGTTGGAAAGCAAGCAGCTTGCATGGCGATTGTATATTGGGACGGCTGCAGAAACCAGTTTTGACTGTTACAGAGACCAGACAGCACTGTGAAAAGAAACCAGTTAACATACTAATGAGGCAATACCGGGCGAGTCCCAGATACAATGGACACAAGTTAAGCACAAATCGATACATTCTATTGGAAGGCCAGACCCTGTGGCGCCAGAGAAGCGCAAAACAATAGGTCCCAAGAACCGCCCCAGTGACCGAGGAACTGCCCTATGATTGGGGGGTTCAAATATATCGACTGGGAAGAGACCCAATCGATTCCAAGCAGGTAAGGGAGTCTGCCCAAAGGGGCGTGGACCCCCTGGGACCTATAAAAGAAAGGTCCCACACATGGTTCAGTCTCCTGGCTCCTGTCTCCTACTCCAGCCGTCGAGCAGCAGCCACCAACAAGTAAGTGCCTAACGACGACTGCTATCAGAAATAGGCACTCCTGACACCCTTGGCAATTGATAACAATCCAAAGTCTGCAGACCAGAGCAGAGCAAGAGGCCTTGTTCCCTGACCCAGCAGTTCCTTCGAGATAAGTATTAGTTATTTAGCAGTAGGAGTAAGTTTAATCCTTTTAGCGTGTGCATGGGTAGTTATTATAATTGTATTATAATAAACTAGTTGTTTGGACTTACTAATTGGTGTACGGTTTTATTGCTTTGAACTTCACCTTGAAGATTGTGGTGGTGTCTTAACGGCACCTGGCGACTCCAGAGCTTAGAACAAGAAACAGAGGCAAATTGAGTGTTAAGCACACTCACCCAGAACGACCAACATTCCTGAGCTTCGTTCCTGCGGACTGGTGTGCCGGGTGGAAGGGAGTGCGGGAAGCAAATAGGCACGGGGACGCGGGGCGTGGGAGGTCGGGTGGGGTGTAGTGTGGTGGGTATATCGGCGGCAGTGGTGGTAGAGCCTGCAGGTGCCAGATCCCGGAGGGAAACGGAATCTTGCCGGCCATCGGGGTGTTCGACATACGTGTAGTGGGTGTTCGAGTGCAGGAGCTGGACCCTCTCTACCAGGGGCTCAGTCTTATGTGTCCGAACGTGTTTCCGAAGGAGGACTGGGCCCGTTGTCCACAATCAGGACGGAAGCGAGGCCCCCGTGGTAGTTCCCCGAGGGAAGACAAATAAACGATCACGAGGAGTCTGATTCGTGACCGTACAAAGGAGGGACCTAATAGCATGGAGCGCATAGGGGGGGGGACCTCCTGCCAGTGGGAAGTAGGGAGATTCCTGGACCGTAGGGTCAGTAGGACGGTCTTCCAGACCGTCGCGTTCTCCCTTTCCACCTACCCGCTCCTGCCCGAGGCGATGCCCTTGCCAAGCAGGTACTGACGCAGTTCGTCGCTCATGAAGGACGAACCCCGGTCTCTGTGGACATAGTTGGGGAAACCGAACAGAGTGAAGACGCTGTGCAGGGCTCTGAAAACCGTGGGGGTGGTCATATCGGGGCATGGAATGGCAAAAGGGAAACGGGAGAACTCGTCTATAATGTTGAGAAGTAGGTGTTATTCGAAGGGAGGGGCCCTTTGAAATCAATACTCAGGCGTTCAAAGGGCCGGGATGTCTTCACCAGGTGAGCCTTGTCTGGTCTATAGAAGTGCGGTTTACACTCCTTGCAGACCAGGCAATCCCTGGTTACGGCTTTGACCTCCTCGGTGGAGAAGGGCAGGTTGCGGGCCTTGATGTAATGGGCGAGCCGGGTGACCTCCGGATGGCAGAGGTCATTGTGGGTAACCTGTAGTCGGTCGTCTTGCGCGCTGGCGCATGTGCCACGCGATAGGGCATCTGGGGGCTCATTGAGCTTCCCAGGACGATATACTATATCGTAATTATAGGTGGAGAGTTCAATCCTCCACTGCAAGATCTTGTCATTTTTGATCTTACCCTGCTGTGAGTTGTCAAACATAAAGGCAACCGATCTCTGGTCGGTGATGAGGGTAAACCTCCTACCAGCGAGGTAGTGCCTCCAGCCGCACGTCTTCCACAATGGCTTGGGCTTCCTTTTCGACTCAGGAGTATCGAAATTCCGAAGCGGAGAGGGTTCGGGAAAAGAACGCTACTGGCCTGCCTGCTTGGTTAAGGGTGGCAGCGAGAGCGACCTCTGATACGTCGCTCTCCACCTGGAATGGGACGGACTCATCTACCGCCCGCATGGCGGCTTTGGCGATGTCCTCCTTGATGCAGTTGAAGGCCTGGCTGGCCTCGGCTGACAGTGGGAAGAGGGTGGCCTTAAATAGTGGGCGGGCTTTGTCTGCATACGGGGGGACCCACTGGGCATAGTATGAAAATAATCCGAGGCACCTCTTGAGGGCCTTGGGACAGTGAGGGAGAGGGAGTTAGAAGAGGGGGCGCATACGGTCAGGGTCGGCTCCTAGGACCCCGTTTTCCACAACATAGCCGAGGATGGCTAGCCTGGTCGTGCGGAAAACGCATTTCTCCTTATTGTCGGTGAGATTGAGTCTTTGGGTGGTCTGGAGAAATTGGTGGAGGTTGGCGTCGTGGTCCTGCTGGTCATGGCCGCAGATGGTGACATTATCCAAGTACGGAAAAGTGGCCCACAGCCCGTTCTGGTCCATCATTCGGTCTATTGCTCGTTGGAACACCGAGACCCTGTTCGTGACACCAAAGGGAATCTGGAGGAAATGGAAGAGGCGGCCATCTGCCTCGAACGCCGTGTAGTGGCAGTCCTCCGGGCGGATTGGGAGCTGGTGGTATGCAGACTTCAGATCCACCGTGGAGAACACGCGGTACTGTGCAATCTGATTTACCATGTCTGCAATCCGGGGGAGGGGGTACGCATCAAGGTGCGTAAACCGGTTAATGGTCTGGCTGTAATCAACCACCATCCGGAACGTTTCCCCGGTCTTGACGACCACCAGCTGAGCTCTCCAGGGGCTGTTACTGGCCTCTATGACTCCTTCACGCAACAGGCGCCGGACTTCAGATCTAATAAACACCCTGTCCTGTAGACTATACCTCCTGCTGTGTGGCCACTGGTTTGCAGTTGGCAGTGAGATTAGCGAAGAGTGGAGGGGGTCGATTTTCAGAGTTGGTAGGCTGCATATATTGAGTGGGGGCAGTGGCCCTCCGAAGCTGAGTGTGAGGCTCCTGAGGTTGCACTGGAAATCCAGTCCTAGGAGGAGAGGGACGCAGAGGTCTGGGAGGCCCCTGAGGTTGGACTGGAAATCCAGTCCTAGGAGGAGTGGGACGCAGAGGTCTGGGAGGCCCCTGAGGTTGGACTGGAAATCCAGTCCTAGGAGGAGAGGGACGCAGAGGTCTGGGAGCACATACAGTTGGGAATTAGTGTAATCGGCACCCTGTATTGTCAGAGTCGCAGTAGTGCGCCCCTGTATTTGGACTGAGTGTGACCCCGAGGCGAGGGAGATTGTTTGCTGTGTCGGGAATATCGGGAGCGAACAGCATCTTACTAGATCCAGGTGAACAAAGCCCTCGGTGCTCCCAAAGTCGAAAAGTCACGGTGTCTCTTATCCGCTGATCCGGACGGACATCATGGAGCTCTTGAGGTGCTTGGGCTGCGACTGGTCCAAGGTGATTGCGGCGAGTTGAGGATAGTCGGTGGTGTGGTCGGCGGTGCTGGAGCTGCCCCGCGATGACTGTCCGTGAAGGTCGTAATCTTCGAGTGGCGTAGCGGGTGATGGCCAAGATGGCGGCCCCCGTTGATCGCATGTGACAGGCGACGAGGAAGATGGCACTCAAGATGGCGGCACCCATTGATCGCACATGGCCGGCCGCGTGGGGGAGGATGGCCAAGATGGCGGCCCCCTTGAGTCGCACATGTTGTGTGGAGGCGGAGTCGGCAGACACGCTCCCAGGTTACGGGGTCTAAGAGCCTGAGAGTTGGAGGAGCGAGTGTTCGAGTTACGGTTTGAGTTTTTGGATTTGGCCAGGCAGACCTTAGCGAAGTGTCCTTTTCGCCCGCAGCTGCTGCAGCTCGCATTGTGGGCCGGGCATTGCTGCCGGGGGTGTTGGGACTGGTTGCAAAAATAGCATGATATAGCCGTGGTGGCCGGGCGGCCGGGCGGCGCAGGCCTGGGGCAGCCTTTGGTCGGGGTCCACGATGGGGTGGCGTGATCGGCCGGGAAGGCAGTTAGACTTTGGAAAGTGACCTCCAGCGAGGTCGCCAGTTTTACTGTGTCCTCCAGGTCCTGGGCCCCTTTCTAAAAGGAGACGCTGCCGCACATCATTTGATCGGACCCCCGCAACGCACACGTCTCGGACGGCGAGTTCCATGTCCTCAGTGGCTGTCACGACCTGGTAGTTACGGTTGCGTGCTAGGGCTTTGAGGTCGCTTGGATAGTCATCTAGCGACTCCCCAGGGCGCTGGCGATGAGTTGTGCAGATGTGTCGAGCGTAGACTTTGTTTACGGGCCGCACGTACAGACGGTCGAGTATCACGAGGGCCTCAGTATAAGAGTTAGCTTCATCAAGTTGAGTAGAAATTTGATGGCTTACCCATGCGTGGAGAAGACAGCTTCTGTTCATCTGTAACGGAGAAAGTCGTCGACGCAGCCAGGTAGGCCTTGAAGCACCGAAGCCAATGCAAAAAAATTTCCTTTGCCTCTGCGGCCTGTGGATCGAGTTCCAGTCGGTCAGGTTTGAGGGCTGATTCCATAGTAGTTCTTTAAGTCGATTAAATTGATGCGACCATCAATTCAATCACAGGCACGAGTTGGAGTAAACTGCGACTTTAATCGGCTTACAACTGAGCCTGCCTGCGACTGAACGATACGGAGAGCGGTCTCACAGGACCGCATCACTTATACTCGCTAAAGGGGGCGGAGCCTAGGGCAGAGCCCTGTACATGCTCCTCATCGCCCCCTGTGGGCAGAGCCGCACAGTGGCTCACAGGTGGGGCCCACAGGGACACAGTAATGTAGTGTGAATCACCAGTTACGCATTCACCACATGAAAATGCACCAAAACGCATCTCCCTCCATCTCCAGTCACACCAGAGGCACCATAGACCCCTTCCAGCATTCTTTTCTTGGATAGGAGACCTGCCCGTATCATTACACAATCCAGCCTCACCGTCAAACCTCAACACAACAAAAATACAAAAAAGCCACAAGCACAATAGTCAAAGTGGATATTCCTCAAAACACGTGAGGGCCCATGAGGCTCACCCTCCGACCAGACCATCAGCAGCAACATTGGCAAAAAGAGGACATAAATTTATAATACTTGCCAAATGATCGAGAAACAAGGACAAATATTTCTATTCAGCACATTGATGTGATCTGCAATGTGTTGTCTCAAATAGAAGCAAATGAAAAGAATTTGGACAAATAATTGAGGGGGATAAATTCACAGGTTTAGCAGGAAGGAGTAGGGAGGACAGTCATTGTGCGATGGGCTGAATGGCCACTTTCTCTGTCATTCTGTTTCTCAACCTCTTCCTTGGAACTGCTTGTTGTTTAAAGCAATGATTTCCTCACACAAACACCTACACATTCTGACAGTGATCTCCTGGCTCTACAATAGAGATGGTTTCTCAGCTTACACTGGAACAGAGGCAGGGCAACAAATCGGTTTGTCATAAATATCCTGCGGAAACGTTCCCTGGTCAAGGTTTTATTCAGCAGGTCTGCATTCCTCACATACTCCATTAATGATCAGACTCAGAGTGTCAGGAAATATTCAGACAAACGCACCGTTTTCTCTCTCAGGTGGATTGGGAAAGGTCCCACATCCCGAGCAAATGGTCAGGTTGAGTGGGTCTCAATCTCTCTCTCATCTCTGAATCTGAATGACAGGAGCCCAAGAATAACTTGAACCACAAAACAGCATTTCATGCGATGGTTCAATGATGCCCAGGTCCTTCAGGACACACCATAATACAGTGCAGTATAATAATGTGTTTAACCATGCAACAATTCAGCACTCCCTCAGCACTGACCCTCTGACAGTGCAGCACTCCCTCAGCACTGACCCTCTGACAGAGCAGCTCCCTCAGTACTGACCCTCTGACAGTGCAGCACTCCCTCAGTACTGACCCTCTGACAGTGCACCACTCCTCAGTACTGACCCTCTGACAGTGCAGGTCCCTCAGTACTGACACTCTGACAGAGCAGCCCTCTCTCAGTACTGACCCTCTGACAGAGCAGCACTCCCTCAGTACTGACCCTATGACAGAGCAGCACTCCCTCAGTACTGACCCTCTGACAGTGCAGCATTCCCTCAGTACTGACCTTCTGACAGTGCAGCACTCCCTCAGTACTGACACTCTGACAGTGCGGCACTCCCTCAGTACTGACTCTCTGACAGTGCGGCACTCCCTCAGTACTGACCCTCTGACAGTGCGGCACTCCCTCAGCACTGACACTCTGAAGTGCAACACTCCCTCAGCACTGACCCTCTGACAGTGCAGCACTCCCTCAGTACTGACCCTCTGACAGTGCGGCACTCCCTCAGCACTGACACTCTGAAGTGCAACACTCCCTCAGCACTGACCCTCTGACAGTGCAGCACTCCCTCAGCACTGACCCTCTGACAGTGCAGCAATCCCTCAGTACTGACCCTATGACAGTGCAGCTCCCTCAGCACTGACCCTCTGACAGTGCAACAGTCCCTCGGCACTGACCCTCTGACAGTGCAGCACTCCCTCAGTACTGACCCTCTGACAGTGTATCGCTCCCTCAGTACTGACCCTCTGACAGTTCAGCACTCACTCAGTAACAAAAGTAATAATCTTTATTGTCACAAACAGGCTTACATGAACACTGTAGAGGAGTTACTGTGAAATTTCCCGAGGTGCCACCTTCCGACACCTGTTCGGGTTACAGAGGAAGAATTCACTGTCCAATATACCTAATTACACATCATTTGGGACTTGTGGGAGGAAACCGGAGCACCCGGAGGAAACCCACGCAGGCACGGGGAGAATGTACAGACTCCGCACAGGCAGTAACCCAAGCTGAGAATGGAACCTGGAGCCCTGGCTCTCGGAAGCCGTATTGCTCCCCACTCTGCTGCCCACAAGACTGATCCTCCCTCTGCACTGACACTCTGACAATGCAGTAATCCCTCAGTAGTGAGGGAGTGTTGCACTTGTTTTGTTCCTGAATTGTTCTCCAAGAAAGCCAAAGTTGTAGTGTTAACAAAGAACATAAAGCTGTATGTTTAAATCAAAGCATGTTCATTGTACACTACTTGAAATAGTTTGCACACTCTACTCAGTAACAACTTACAAAATAATAGTATTGAATCTATGTTACAGTAATTATCTCTCTCTAATACAACCTACACGGTAAGTCAACCTCACACTATCCTCACGGTAGCATGGTGGTTAGCATCAATGCTTCACAGCTCCAGGGTCCCAGGTTCGATTCCCGGCTGGGTCACTGTCTGTGTGGAGTCTGCACGTCCTCCCCGTGTGTGCGTGGGTTTCCTCCGGGTGCTCCGGTTTCCTCCCACAGTCCAAAGATGTGCGGGTTAGGTGGATTGGCCATGCTAAATTGCCCGTAGTGTAAGGTTAATGGGGGGATTGTTGGGTTACGGGTATATGGGTTACGTGAGTTTAAGTGGGATGATCATTGCTCGGCACAACATCGAGGGCCGAAGGGCCTGTTCTGTGCTGTACTGTTCTATGTTCTATGTTCTATGTTCTATCCTTCTTCATCAACTTAGCCATCAACTTCTCCCAGAATGCTTAGAGACGCAGCCTTATATAAGATTACTTTGTGATGCCATCGAGTGTTCATATGTATGACCATCATCTTGTTAACCTTTACTCTCCTTAGATTGTACATATCATTGCAGCACTGTCAGAGGGTCAGTACTGAGGGAGTGCTGCACTGTCAGAGGGTCAGTACTGAGGGAATGCTGCACTGTCAGAGCGTCAGTACTGAGGGAGTGCTGCATTGTCAGAGGGTCAGTACAGAGGGGGTGCCTCACTGTCCTAGGGTCAGGACTGAAGGAGTGCTGCACTGTCAGAGGGTCAGTACTGAGGGATTGCCGCACTGTCAGAGGGTCAGGGCTGAGGGAATGCTGCACTGTCAGAGGGTCAGTGCTGAGGGAGTGCTGCACTGTCAGAGGGTCAGTACTGAGGGATTGCCGCACTGTCAGAGGGTCAGTGCTGAGGGAATGCTGCACTGTCAGAGGGTCAGAAATGAGGGAGTAAATATAGCACCACCCCTCTCTTGTAGGTCCTTCTACGCAGTGGCTTAAAAAGTTCTCCTGGATGCATTTTAATAATTCCGTGGCTCCCCCAATGAATATTCTGCAGTGCCAGAGCCTGCAGAAATGCTGCTATTCCTGTGAACGCATCATGTGATTCCCCAATTCGATATTTAATAGAACCATTGATCAATGAATGGGAACTGTTTCTGCGGCAGCAACATTGGCAAAAGGACAACTTAAATTTATGATACTTGCCAAATGATCGAGAGACAAGAACAAATATTTATATTCAGCACGTTGATGTGATCTGCAATGTGTTGTCTCCCAGAAAGCCAAAGTTGTAGTGTTAACAAAGAACATAAAGCTTTATGTTTAAATCAAAGCTGGTTCATTTGACACTACTTGAAATGGTTTGCACACTCTACTCAGTAACAACTTACAAAATAATAGTATTGGATCTATGTTCCAGTAATTATCTCTCTCTAATACAACCTACACTGTAAGTCAACCTCACACTATCCTTCTTCATCATCTTAGCCATCAGCTTCTCCCAGAATGCTTAGAGACGCAGCCTTATATAAGATTACTTTGTGATGCCATTGAGTGTTCATATGTATGACCATCATCTTGTTAACCTTTACTCTCCTTAGATTGTACATATCATTGCAGCACTGTCAGAGGGTCAGTACTGAGGGAGTGCTGCTCTGTCAGATGGTCAGTACTGAGGGAGTGCTGCACTGTCAGAGGGTCAGTACTGAGGGAGTGCTGCACTGTCAGAGGGTCAGTACTGAGGGAGTGCTGCACTGTCAGAGGGTCAGTACTGAGGGAGTGCTGGACTGTCAGAGGGTCAGTGCTGAGGGAGTGCTGCACTGTCAGAGAGAGGGTCACTGTTGAAGTTCTGCACTGTCTGAGGGTCAGTGCTGAGGGAGAGCTGCACTGTCAGAGCGTCAGTACTGAGGGAATGCTGCACTGTCAGAGCGTCAGTACTGAGGGAGTGCTGCATTGTCAGAGGGTCAGTACTGAGGGGGTGCCTCACTGTCCTAGGGTCAGGACTGAGGGAATGCTGCACTGTCAGAGAGTCAGTACTGAGGGAATGTTGCACTGTCAGAGGGTCAGTACTGAGGGATTGCCGCACTGTCAGAGGGTCAGTGCTGAGGGAGGGCTGCACTGTCAGAGGGTCAGTACTGAGGGAGTGCTGCACTGTCAGAGGGTCAGTACTGAGGGAGTGCTGCACTGTCAGAGGGTCAGTACAGAGGGAGTGCTGCACTGTCAGAGGGTCAGTGCTGAGGGAGTGCCACACTGTCAGAGGGTCAGTACTGTGGGAGTGCTGCTCTTTTAGAGGGTCAGTACTGAGGGAGTAAATATAGCACCACCCCTCTCTTGTAGGTCCTTCTACGCAGTTGCTTAAAAAGTTCTCCTGGATGCATTTTAATAATTCCGTGGCTCCCCCAATGAATATTCTGCAGTGCCAGAGCCTGCAGAAATGCTGCTATTCCTGTGAACGCATCGTGATTCCCCAATTGGATATTTAATAGAACCATTGATCAATGAATGGGAACTGTTTCTGCGGTAGCAACATTGGCAATAGGACAACTTCAATTTATGATACTTGCCAAATGATCGAGAGACAAGGACAAATATTTATATTCAGCACGTTGATGTGATCTGCAATGTGTTGTCTCAAATAGAAGCAAATGAAAAGAATTTGGACAAATAATTGAAGGGGATAAATTTACAGGTATAGCAGGAAGGAGTGGGGGAGTCAAAGTCATTGTGCGATGGGCTGAATGGCCACTTTCTCTGTCATTCTGTTTCTCAACCTCTTCCTTGGAACTGCTTGTTGTTTAAAGCAATGATTTCCTCACACGATCACTTACACATTCTGACAGTGATCTCCTGGCACTACAATGGAGATGGTTTCTCACCTTTCACTGGAACAGAGGCAGGGCGACAAATTGACCTTTGATAAATATCCTGCCTGAACATGTTCCCTCCCCCAAGGTTTTATTCAGCAGTTCTGCATTGCTCATGTCCGCCTGTAATGATCAGACTCGGAGCATGAGGAAATATTAGAACAAATAGACCGTCTCCTCTCTCAGGTAGATTAGGAAAGGTCCCATATCCTGAGCAAATGGTCGGGTTGAATGGGTCTCAATCTCTCTCTCATCTCTGAATCTGAAGGTCAGGATCCCGACAATAATAGTAACTTGAACAACAAAATATAGCACTTCATGCTATGGGTCAATCATGCCCTGGGCCCTCAGCACACAACATAATGCGATGCAGCTCTGTGTTTAACCATGCTACAATTCAGTGCTCCCCCAGTACTGACCCTCTGACAGTGCAGCAGTCCCTTGTTACTGACCCTCTGACAGTGCAGCACTCCCTCAGTACTGACCCTCTGACAGTGCAGCACTCACTCAGTACTGACCCTCTGACAGTAAGCGCTCCCTCAGTACTGACCCTCTGACAGTGCAGCGCTCCCTCAGTACTGACCCTCTGACAGTGCGGCAATCCCTCAGTACTGACCCTCTGACAGTGCAGCACTCCCTCAGAACTCACCCTCTGACAGTGCAGCACTCCCTCAGTACTGACCCTGTGACAGTGCGGCCCTCACTCAGCACTGACCCGCTGACAGTGCGGCACTCCCTCAGTACTGACCCTCTGACAGTGCAGCACTCCCTCAGTACTGACCCCCTGACAGTGCAGCACTCCCTCAGTACTGACCATGTGACAGTGCGGCACTCCCTCAGTACTGACCCTCTGACAGTGCGGCATTCCCTCAGTACTGACCCTCTGACAGTGCGTCACCCTCATTACTGACCCTCTGACAGTGCAGCACTCCCTCAGTACTGACCCTCTGACAGTGCAGCACTCCCACAGTACTGACCCTCTGACGGTGCAGCACTCCCTCAGTACTGACCCTCTGACAGTGCAGCACTCCCTCAGTACTGACCATCTGACAGTGCAGCATTCCCTCAGTACTGACCCTCTTACAGTGCGGAACTCCCCGTGTACTGACCCTCTGTGCGACACGTCCTCAATACTGACCCTCTGACGGTGCAGCACTCCCTCAGTACTGACCCTCTGACAGTGCAGCACTCCCTCAGTACTGACCCTCTGACAGTGCAGCACTCATTCAGCACTGACTCTCTAACAGTGCATCGCTCCCTCAGTACTGGCCCTCTGACAGTGCTGCAATGATCATAGACATCATAGAATTTACAGTGCAGAAGGAGGCCATTCAGCCCATTGAGTCTGCAGCGGCTCTTGGAAAGAGCACCCTACCCAATGTCAACACCTCCACCTTATCCCATAACCCAGTAACCCCACCCAACACTAAGAGCAATTTTGGACACTAAGGTCAATTTATCATGGCCAACCCACCTAACCTGCACATCTTTGGACTGTGGGAGGAACCCGGAGCACCCGGAGGAAACCCACGCACACACAAGGAGGATGTGCAGACTCCTCACAGACAGTGACCCAAGAAGAATGAAACCTGGGACCCTGGAGCTGTGAAGCAATTGTGCTATCCACAAGGCTACCGTGCTGTTCGTGTATAATCTCGGGAGAGTAAAGAGTGCAGCACTCCCTCAGTACTGACCCTATGACAGAGCAGCACTCCCTCAGTACTGACCCTCTGACAATGCGGCACATTCCTCGGTACTGACCCTCTGACAGTGCAGCACTCCCTCAGTACTGACCCTCTGACAGTGCAGCGCTCCATCAGTACTGACCCTCTGACAGTCCAGCAGTCGCTCAGCAATAAAAATAATAATCTTTATTGGCACAAGTAGGCTTACATTAACACTGCACTGAAGTTACTGTGAAAAGTCCCCAGGTGCCACCTTCCGACACCTGTTCGGGTCACAGAGGAAGAATTCATTAAGTCCAAAATACCTAATTGCACATCAGTTTGGCACTTGTTTGAGGAACCCGGAGCACCCGGAGGAAACCTATGCAGACACGGGGAGAATGTACAGACTCTGCACAGACAGTAACCTCAGCTGGGAACAGAACCTTGGACACTGGCTCTCGGAAGCCATAGTGCTAACGA
>NC_052151.1:222447593-222455093 GCF_902713615.1 Scyliorhinus canicula
TTATGGAATTTTTAAATTAGGATATTAGTTTAATCGTAATTTAAAACCCTTGTTAAATGATGTTTATAATTTTCAGAACCCTATTACCAATTTTCTTCTTAATACAACTATATTCTAATCTTTGTTTCTGCTTTGGTAATCCCCACCCTGTCCTCTACCCTAACCCTAAACTAGCTGTGTCCCTGTTTGGGAACAGAAAAGCAGGGCTAGTCCCACCCGGTCCCTAACCCTTACTCTTACCCTAAACTGGCTGTGTCCCTGTTTGGGTACGGAAAGGAAGGGTAACTCGCACCCAGTCCCTGACCCTAACCTGGGTATTACCAATTTTCTTCTTAATACAACTACAGTCTAATCTTTGCTCCTCACTGTCTATTTTTCCTACTTTCTATTTGTCTTATTTCTAAAATACGTGGTCGGATTCGAGAGACAGAGGGATGACGCAAAGTCTATGCGGAAAAGAATGTTGAACGTGCGCCAGCAAAGAGGCAGACGCTTCGGCGCTGTATCCCTTATTGGGTGCATAAATACGGGTAACCCCCATCTGTCCAGAACCTAACAACCTAACCCTAACCCTAACCCTAACCCTAACCCTAACCCTAACCCTAACCCTAACCCTAACCCTAACCCTAACCCTAACCCTAATAACCCTAACCCTAACCCTAACCCTAACCCTAACCCTAACCTAACCCTAACCCTAACCCTAACACTAAACCCAAACCCTGACACTGAACCTAACCCTGACCCTAACCATGACCCTGACCATAACCCTGACCCTAACCCTGACACTGACCCTGACCCTGAGCCTAACCCTAACAATAAACCCTTCCTGGTTCCTAAAAATACTAACCCTTACCCTAAACTAGCTGTGTCCCTGTTTGGGTACGGAAAGGAAGGGTAACTCGCACCCAGTCCCTGACCCTAACCTGGGTATTACCAATTTTATTCTTAATACAACTACAGTCTAATCTTTGCTCCTGACTGTCTATTTTTCCTACTTTCTATTTGTCTTATTTCTAAAATACGTGGTCGGATTCGAGAGACAGAGAGATGACGCAAACTCTATGCGGAAAAGAATGTTGAACGTGCGCCAGCAAAGAGGCAGACGCTTCGGCGCTGTTTCCCTTATTGGGTGCAGAAATACGGGTAACCCCCATCTGTCCAGAACCTAAGGACTGCGAAGCATGTACATGTAGGGACCATTTTGTACCACAAATTGTGTTTAGTAGCCCACAGAAAGGTCTGTTCTCCCTACTTTGATTAGGAAAAAAATATTTTTTTTCAAAAAGTTATATAATTTAATGGATATTTTAATTAATGGAATTTTTAAATTAGGATATTTGTTTAATCGTAATTTAAACACCTTGTTAAATGATGTTTAGAATTTTCAGAATACTATTACCAATTTTCTTCTTAATACAACTATATTCTAATCTTTGTTTCTTGCTTTGGTAATCCCCACCCTGTCCTCTACCCTAACCCTAAACTAGCTGTTTCCCTGTTTGGGTACAGAAAAGCAGGGCTACTCCCACCCGGTCCCTAACCCTTACTCTTACACTAAACTGGCTGTGTCCCTGTTTGGGTACGGAAAGTAAGGGTAATCCCTACCCGGTCCTTAATACTAACTCTTACCCTAAACTAGCTGTGTCCCAGTTTGGGTACGGAAAGGAAGGGTAACCCCCCTTGTCCCTAACCCTAACTCTTACCCTAAACTAGCTGTGTCCCTGTTTAGGTACGGAAAAGAAGGGTAATCCCTTCCTGGTTCCTAAAAATACTAACCCTTACACTAAACTCGCTGTGTCCCTGTTTGGGTACGGAAAGGATGGGTAACTCGCACCCAGTCCCTGACCCTAACCTGTGTATTACCAATTTTCTTCTTAATACAACTACAGTCTAATCTTTGCTCCTCACTGTCTATTTTTCCTACTTTCTATTTGTCTTATTTCTAAAATACGTGGTCGGATTCGAGAGACAGAGAGATGACGCAAAGTCTATGCGGAAAAGAATGTTGAACGTGCGCCAGCAAAGAGGCAGACGCTTCGGCGCAGTATCCCTTATTGGGTGCAGAAATACGGGTAACCCCCATCTGTCCAGAACCTAACAACCTAACACCCTAACCCTAACCCTAACCCTAACCCTAACCCTAATTTGCTCCTCACTGTCTATTTTTCCTACTTTTTATTTGTCTTATTTCTAAAATACGTGGTCGGATTCGAGAGACAGAGAGATGACGCAAAGTCTAAGCGGAAAAGAATGTTGAACGTGCGCCAGCAAAGAGGCAGACGCTTCGGCGCTGTATCCCTTATTGGGTGCAGAAATACGGGTAACCCCCATCTGTCCAGAACCTAACAACCTAACCCTAACCCTAACCCTAAACCCTAACCCTAACCCTAACCCTAACCCTAACCCTAACCCTAACCCTAAACCCTAACCCTAACCCTAATCCTAACCCTAACCCTAACCCTAACCCTAATTAGCTGTGTCCCTGTTTGGGTACGGAAAAGAAGGGTAATCCCTTCCTGGTTCCTAAAAATACTAACCCTTACCCTAAACTAGCTGTGTCCCTGTTTGGGTACGGAAAGGAAGGGTAACTCGCACCCAGTCCCTGACCCTAACCTGGGTATTACCAATTTTCTTCTTAATACAACTACAGTCTAATCTTTGCTCCTCACTGTCTATTTTTCCTACTTTCTATACCCTAACCCTAACCCTAACCCTAACCCTAACCCTAACCCTAACCCTAACCCTAACCCTAACCCTAACCCTAACCCTAACCCTAACCCTAACCCTAACCCTAACCCTAACCCTAACCCTAACCCTAACCCTAACCCTAACCCTAACCCTACCTAACCCTAACCCTAACCCTAACCCTAACCCTAACCCTAACCCTAACCCTAACCCTAACCCTAACCCTAACCCTAACCCTAACCCTAACCCTAACCCTAACCCTAACCCTAACCCTAACCCTAACCCTAACCCTAACCCTAACCCTAACCCTAACCCTAACCCTAACCCTAACCCTAACCCTAACCCTAACCCTAACCCTAACCCTAACCCTAACCCTAACCCTAACCCTAACCCTAACCCTAACCCTAACCCTAACCCTAACCCTAACCCTAACCCTAACCCTAACCCTAACCCTAACCCTAACCCTAACCCTAACCCTAACCTTAATACAACTACAGTCTAATCTTTGCTCCTCACTGTCTATTTTTCCTACTTTCTATTTGTCTTATTTCTAAAATACGTGGTCGGATTCGAGAGACAGAGAGATGACGCAAAGTCTATGCGGAAAAGAATGTTGAACGTGCGCCAGCAAAGAGGCAGACGCTTCGGCGCTGTATCCCTTATTGGGTGCATAAATACGGGTAACCCCCATCTGTCCAGAACCTAACAACCTAACCCTAACCCTAACCCTAACCCTAACCCTAACCCTAAACCCTAACCCTAACCCTAACCCTAAACCCTAACCCTAACCCTAATAACCCTAACCCTAACCCTAACCCTAACCCTAACACTAATAACCCTAACCCTAACCCTAACACTAAACCCAAACCCTGACACTGAACCTAACCCTGACCCTAACCATGACCCTGACCATAACCCTGACCCTAACCCTGACACTGACCCTGACCCTGAGCCTAACCCTAACAATAAACCCTTCCTGGTTCCTAAAAATACTAACCCTTACCCTAAACTAGCTGTGTCCCTGTTTGGGTACGGAAAGGAAGGGTAACTCGCACCCAGTCCCTGACCCTAACCTGGGTATTACCAATTTTATTCTTAATACAACTACAGTCTAATCTTTGCTCCTCACTGTCTATTTTTCCTACTTTCTATTTGTCTTATTTCTAAAATACGTGGTCGGATTCGAGAGACAGAGAGATGACGCAAAGTCTATGCGGAAAAGAATGTTGAACGTGCGCCAGCAAAGAGGCAGACGCTTCGGCGCTGTTTCCCTTATTGGGTGCAGAAATACGGGTAACCCCCATCTGTCCAGAACCTAAGGACTGCGAAGCATGTACATGTAGGGACCGTTTTGTACCACAAATTGTGTTTAGTAGCCCACAGAAAGGTCTGTTCTCCCTACTTTGATTAGGAAAAAAATATTTTTTTTCAAAAAGTTATATAATTTAATGGATATTTTAATTAATGGAATTTTTAAATTAGGATATTTGTTTAATCGTAATTTAAACACCTTGTTAAATGATGTTTAGAATTTTCAGAATACTATTACCAATTTTCTTCTTAATACAACTATATTCTAATCTTTGTTTCTTGCTTTGGTAATCCCCACCCTGTCCTCTACCCTAACCCTAAACTAGCTGTTTCCCTGTTTGGGTACAGAAAAGCAGGGCTACTCCCACCCGGTCCCTAACCCTTACTCTTACACTAAACTGGCTGTGTCCCTGTTTGGGTACGGAAAGTAAGGGTAATCCCTACCCGGTCCTTAATACTAACTCTTACCCTAAACTAGCTGTGTCCCTGTTTGGGTACGGAAAGGAAGGGTAACCCCCCTTGTCCCTAACCCTAACTCTTACCCTAAACTAGCTGTGTCCCTGTTTAGGTACGGAAAAGAAGGGTAATCCCTTCCTGGTTCCTAAAAATACTAACCCTTACACTAAACTCGCTGTGTCCCTGTTTGGGTACGGAAAGGATGGGTAACTCGCACCCAGTCCCTGACCCTAACCTGTGTATTACCAATTTTCTTCTTAATACAACTACAGTCTAATCTTTGCTCCTCACTGTCTATTTTTCCTACTTTCTATTTGTCTTATTTCTAAAATACGTGGTCGGATTCGAGAGACAGAGAGATGACGCAAAGTCTATGCGGAAAAGAATGTTGAACGTGCGCCAGCAAAGAGGCAGACGCTTCGGCGCAGTATCCCTTATTGGGTGCAGAAATACGGGTAACCCCCATCTGTCCAGAACCTAACAACCTAACACCCTAACCCTAACCCTAACCCTAACCCTAACCCTAATTTGCTCCTCACTGTCTATTTTTCCTACTTTTTATTTGTCTTATTTCTAAAATACGTGGTCGGATTCGAGAGACAGAGAGATGACGCAAAGTCTAAGCGGAAAAGAATGTTGAACGTGCGCCAGCAAAGAGGCAGACGCTTCGGCGCTGTATCCCTTATTGGGTGCAGAAATACGGGTAACCCCCATCTGTCCAGAACCTAACAACCTAACCCTAACCCTAACCCTAAACCCTAACCCTAACCCTAACCCTAACCCTAACCCTAACCCTAACCCTAAACCCTAACCCTAACCCTAATCCTAACCCTAACCCTAACCCTAACCCTAATTAGCTGTGTCCCTGTTTGGGTACGGAAAAGAAGGGTAATCCCTTCCTGGTTCCTAAAAATACTAACCCTTACCCTAAACTCGCTGTGTCCCTGTTTGGGTACGGAAAGGAAGGGTAACTCGCACCCAGTCCCTGACCCTAACCTGGGTATTACCAATTTTCTTCTTAATACAACTACAGTCTAATCTTTGCTCCTCACTGTCTATTTTTCCTACTTTCTATTTGTCTTATTTCTAAAATAGGTGGTCGGATTAGAGAGACAGAGAGATGACGCAAAGTCTATGCGGAAAAGAATGTTGAACGTGCACCAGCAAAGAGGCAGACGCTTCGGCGCTGTATCCCTTATTGGGTGCAGAAATACGGGTAACCCCCATCTGTCCAGAACCTAACAACCTAACCCTAACCCTAACCCTAACCCCAACCCTAACCATAACCCTAACCCTTACCCTAACACTAAACCTAAACCTAACCCTAAACCTAAACCCAAACCCTAACCCTAACCCTAATTTGGGTAACCCCCCGTTGTCCCTAACCCTAACTCTTACCCTTAACTAGCTGTGTCCCTGTTTGGGTACGGAAAAGAAGGGTAATCCCTTCCTGGTTCCTAAAAATACTAACCCTTACCCTAAACTAGCTGTGTCCCTGTTTGGGTACGGAAAGGAAGGGTAACTCGCACCCAGTCCCTGACCCTAACCTGGGTATTACCAATTTTATTCTTAATACAACTACAGTCTAATTTTTGCTCCTCACTGTCTATTTTTCCTACTTTCTATTTGTCTTATTTCTAAAATACGTGGTCGGATTCGAGAGACAGAGAGATGACACAAAGTCTATGCGGAAAAGAATGTTGAACGTGCGCCAGCAAAGAGGCAGACGCTTCGGCGCTGTATCCCTTATTGGGTGCATAAATACGGGTAACCCCCATCTGTCCAGAACCTAACAACCTAACCCTAACCCTAACCCTAACCCTAACCCTAAACCCTAACCCTAACCCTAACCCTAAACCCTAACCCTAACCCTAATAACCCTAACCCTAACCCTAACCCTAACCCTAACACTAATAACCCTAACCCTAACCCTAACACTAAACCCAAACCCTGACACTGAACCTAACCCTGACCCTAACCATGACCCTGACCATAACCCTGACCCTAACCCTGACACTGACCCTGACCCTGACCCTAACCCTAACAATAAACCCTTCCTGGTTCCTAAAAATACTAACCCTTACCCTAAACTAGCTGTGTCCCTGTTTGGGTACGGAAAGGAAGGGTAACTCGCACCCAGTCCCTGACCCTAACCTGGGTATTACCAATTTTATTCTTAATACAACTACAGTCTAATCTTTGCTCCTGACTGTCTATTTTTCCTACTTTCTATTTGTCTTATTTCTAAAATACGTGGTCGGATTCGAGAGACAGAGAGATGACGCAAAGTCTACGCGGAAAAGAATGTTGAACGTGCGCCAGCAAAGAGGCAGACGCTTCGGCGCTGTATCCCTTATTGGGTGCAGAAATACGGGTAACCCCCATCTGTCCAGAACCTAAGGACTGCGAAGCATGTACATGTAGGGACCATTTTGTACCACAAATTGTGTTTAGTAGCCCACAGAAAGGTCTGTTCTCCCTACTTTGATTAGGAAAAAAATATTTTTTTTCAAAAAGTTATATAATTTAATGGATATTTTAATTAATGGAATTTTTAAATTAGGATATTTGTTTAATCGTAATTTAAACACCTTGTTAAATGATGTTTAGAATTTTCAGAATACTATTACCAATTTTCTTCTTAATACAACTATATTCTAATCTTTGTTTCTTGCTTTGGTAATCCCCACCCTGTCCTCTACCCTAACCCTAAACTAGCTGTGTCCCTGTTTGGGTACAGAAAAGCAAGGCTACTCCCACCCGGTCCCTAACCCTTACTCTTACACTAAACTGGCTGTGTCCCTGTTTGGGTACGGAAAGTAAGGGTAATCCCTACCCGGTCCTTAATACTAACTCTTACCCTAAACTAGCTGTGTCCCTGTTTGGGTACGGAAAGGAAGGGTAACCCCCCTTGTCCCTAACCCTAACTCTTACCCTAAACTAGCTGTGTCCCTGTTTAGGTACGGAAAAGAAGGGTAATCCCTTCCTGATTCCTAAAAATACTAACCCTTACACTAAACTCGCTGTGTCCCTGTTTGGGTACGGAAA